>NC_056435.1:76116473-76416473 GCF_018296145.1 Oncorhynchus tshawytscha
AAACTTTCTACCCTCTCCACTACTGTCCCATCGATGTGGATAGGGGGGGGTGCTCCCCCTGCTGTTTCCTGAAGTCCACAATCATCTCCTTTGATTTGTTAACGTTGAGTGTGAGGTTATTTTCCCGACACCAGACTGCGAGGGCCCTCACCTCCTCCCTGTAGGCCGTCTCGTCGTTGTTGGTAATCAAGCCTACACTGTAGTGTCGTCTGCAAACTTGATGATTGAGTTGAATGCGTGCATGGCCATGCAGTCATAGGTGAACAGGGAATACAGGAGGGGGCTGAGCACGCACCCTTTTGAGGCCCCAGTGTTGAGGATCAGCGAAGTGGAGATGATGTTTCCTATCTTCACCACCTGGGGGCGACCCATCAGGAAGTCCATGACCCAGTTGCACAGGGCGGTTTCAGGCCCAGGGTCTCAAGCTTAATGATGAGGTTGGAGGGTACTATGGTGTTAAATGCTGAGCTGTAGTCGATGAACAGAATTCTTACATTTATATTCCTCTTGTCCAGATGGGTTAGGGCAGTGTGCAGTGTGGTTGCGATTGCGTCGTCTGTGGACCTATTGGGGCGGTAAGCAAATTGGAGTGGGTCGAGGGTGTCAGGTAGGGTGGAGGTGATATGGTCCTTGACTAATCTCAAAGGAATGATCTAAGTGAGTCTCAGAAATTGCTAATATATCAATGTTATCTGATGTTAGCAAGCTATCGATGTCATTAATCTGATTTCTAAGGCTACACATATTAATATTGGCTATTTTCAGCCCTTTCCTGGGTAGCTGATCAGAGACATCATACTAATCAGACATAATACTGAAAAGAGCAAACAAAGAAAAATATAAAAATATACGTTCATCAGTTGGTGTGTGAAAGTGTGAGCTCAACCAATGTGAGGAGAGAGAGAAAGAGAAGGGAAAGAAGGAAACAGAGAGAGAGAGAGAGAGAGAGAGAGAGAGAGAGAGAGAACGAGAGAGAGAGAGAGAGAGAGAGAGAGAACGAGAGAGAGAAAAAGAGAAGGGAAAGAAGGAAACAGAGAAAAGAGAGAGAGAGGGAGAGAGAGAGAAGAGAGAACGAGAGAGAGAGAGAGAGAGAGAGAGAGAGAACGAGAGAGAGAAAAAGAGAAGGGAAAGAAGGAAACAGAGAAAAAGAGAGAGAGAGGGAGAGAGAGAGAGAGAGAGAAAAAGAGAAGGGAAAGAAGGAAACAGAGAAAAGAGAGAGAGAGAGAGAGAGAGAGAGAGAGAGAGAGAGAACGAGAGAGAGAAAAAGAGAAGGGAAAGAAGGAAACAGAGAAAAAGAGAGAGAGAGAGAGAGAGTTCTCAGAGAGAGACCCATCTGGAGAGAGAAAAGAGAAGGGAAAGAAGGAAACAGAAAAATGATGACAAGAGAGAGAGAGAAACATGAAGAGAGAAAAGAGAGAACAGAGAGAGAAAAAGAGAAGGGAAAGAAGGAAACAGAGAAAAAGAGAGAGAGAGAGGGAGAGAGAGAGAGAGAGAGAACGAGAGAGAGAGAGAGAGAGAGAGAGAGAGAACGAGAGAGAAAGAGAGAGAGAGAAAGTAAACGTCATGTGTGACTGCATTGCCCAGGGCAATGTTCTCAGAGAAAGACCCATCTGGCAGCCCAGAGTTTGATTGACACATAGTTAAACAATGATGACAAATTCCAAACATGAATGAAAAGATAAACACGGCTGCTGAGGGATGAGCTGAGAGTCCACCTGTATGGGTGGTTTGAGGTTCAGGCTGAGAGTCCACCTGTATGGGTGGTTTGAGGTTCAGGCTGAGAGTCCACCTGTATGGGTGGTTTGAGGTTCAGGCTGAGAGTCCACCTGTATGGGTGGTTTGAGGTTCAGGCTGAGAGTCCACCTGTATGTAGTGCCGTGCTGTGCTGTGTGTGTGTGTGTGTGTGTGTTTGTGTGTGTGTGTGTTGCGGTGGGGAGTTTGTGCGAGTGTGTGTGTGCGTGCATGTGCAAGTGTGTTCCTGTGTCTGTGTGTGTGTGTGTGTGTGTGTGTGTGTGTGTGTGTGTGTGTGTGTGTGTGTGTGTGTGTGTGTGTGTGTGTGTGTGTGTGTGTGTGTGTGTGTGTGTGTGTGTGTGTGTGTGTGTGTGTGCGTGTGTGTGCGTGTGTGTGAGAGTGTGTTTCTCTGTCTGTCTGTGTGTGTGTGTGTGTGTGTGTGTGTGTGTGTGTGTGTGTGTGTGTGTGTGTGTGTGTGTGTGTGTGTGTGTGTGTGTGTGTGTGTGTGTGTGTGTGTGTGTGTGTGTGTGTGTGTGTGTGTGTGTGTGTGTGTGAGGCAGATCTGAAGTGTTGAAGGACTGAGATAAAACTGTACACTCAAATCAGACACAGATCTGTAATTTATAATCATCCTGTTGAAGAGACACAGCTCCTTAAAACACTGTACACTCTTTAAATATTACAGACACAGCTCCTTAAAGCACTGTACACTCTTTAAATATTACAGACACAGCTCCTTAAAGCACTGTACACTCTTTAAATATTACAGACACATCTCCTTAAAGCACTGTACACTCTCTAAATATTACAGTGCTTAAGGAGCAGTGTCCACATACAACACCCGTTCTGCCAGTCACATTCTGTTAAAGGTCCCCAAAACACACACATCCCTGGGTCGCACCTCTTTTCAGTTCGCTGCAGCTAGCGACTGGAATGTGCTGCAACAAACACTCAAACTGGACAGTTTTATCTCCATCTCTTCATTCAAAGACTCAGTCATGGACACTCTTACTGACAGTTGTGGCTGCTTTGTGTGATGTATTGTTGTCTCTATCTTCTTGCCCTTTGTGCTGTTGTCTGTGTCCAATAACGTTTGCACCATGTTTTGTGCTGCTATTATGTTGTGTTGCTACCATGTTGTTGTTAGTTTTTGTTGCTACCATGCTGTGATGGCATGTGTTGCTGTCTTGCTATGTTGTTGTCTTATGTCTCTCTTTATGTCATGTTGTGTTGTCTCTCTTGTCGAGATGTGTGTTTTGTCCTATATTTATATTTTTAATCCCAGCCCCCGGGAGGCCTGTTGCCTTTTTGTAGGCCGTCATTGTAAATAAGAATTTGTTCATAACTGACTTGCCTAGTTAAATAAAGACTAAATGTTTTTAAAAATCTTTCTCACGTTGGTTGAGCTCCCTCCACTTGTTATTCACCTTGGTGGAATGCCCTCGACTTCTTTTCTCATTGTATGTGGAGGATGAGGACTGCAGTAGATATCTCAGATAGGGGGGAGTGAGGCCTAAGAGGGTTTTATAAATAAGCATCAACCAGTGGGTCTTGCGACCGGTATACAGAGATGACCAGTTTACAGAGGAGTATAGAGTGCAGTGATGTGTCCTATAAGGAGCATTGGTGGCTAATCTGATGGCCGAATGGTAAAGAACATCTAGCTGCTCGAGAGCACCCTTACCTGCTAATCTATAAATTACGTCTCCGTAATCTAGTATGGGTAGGATGGTCATCTGAATCAGGTTTATTTTGGCAGCTGGGGTGAAAGAGGAGAGATTACGATAGAGGAAACCTTAATTTTATCCTGCAGCTATGATATGTGCTGAGAGAAGGACAGTGTACCTTCTAAACATACTCCCAAGTACTTGTATGAAGTGACTACCTCAAGCTCTAAACCCTCAGAGGTAGTAATCACACCTGTGGGGAGAGGGGCATTCTTCTTTCCAAACCACATGACCGGGCAGAGAGAGCATGTTGGACACTAAGAAGTTCTGTTGTAGAGCATTTAACACAAAATCCGGGGAGGGGCCATGTGAATATAAGACTGTGTCATCTGCATATAAATGGATGAGAGAGCTTCCTACTGTCTGAGCTATGTTGTTGAGGTAAATTGAGAAGAGAGTGGGACCTAGGATCGAGCCTTGGGGTACTCCCTTGGTGACAGGCAGTGGCTGAGACAGTAGACGTTCTGATTTTACACACTGCACTCTTTGAGAGACGTAGTTAGCAAACCAGGCTAAAGTCCCTTCATAGACAAAAATACTCCTACTATATACTATTATATATAATATACTAATATACAATACTACAAGAATGTAAGTGGACGGCGCTTATCCAACTTAATATGTGGAGCTCAACCAGCGTGAGTAAGAAGTATTAGGAGCCCAACCAATGCTGATGAAGAACTCGGTGGACCCTGCTCTATATTTACTAATTAAAGACCAGGAGGTTTTGAAAACTCTTCGTTTTCCAAATGGCACCTTATTTCCTACAGTATACAGTAAACACATTTTGACTAGAGTCCTATGGGCCCAAGTCAGAAGTAGTGTACCATATAGGGAAAAGGGTGCCATTTGGAATGCAGTCTGTGAACTAAGTCCCTCATCTCAGTGGAGTTCTATTTTAGAGTTCTGTTAGCATTTCCTGCTGTGAGGTGTCAGTTGATTTAGGTCCTCTAATGGGAGAAAGCATTAAGACATAAACAGGAACACAGCAGACAGAACTGCTCCATCCTCTGCCAGGGTTCTGATTCCGTCCACCCCTCCAACCCAGGAACACTGTGAATGCATACAGATCAGGAAACTAGGCGGATGTTGTGCGTCACTACTTCACAGGAGAGCCATTTGAATGTAAACTTGTTTTCAATCAAAACGTGTTTTTTGACAGAAATGCCTTCTGGAACATGTGAATTTTCATATGCCTTAATAACAAACTTGTATTCGAACTGTAAATACAAATAAAATTGTTCAATTACAAGCCTAGTTGAGCACTTTGAGATATCAGCTGATGTACGAAGGGCTATATAAATACATTTGATATGATATGAGATACTGGGGTGCAAAGGAGCAAAATAATAAATAACAATATGGGGATGAGGTAGTTGGATGGGCTATTTACAGATAGGCTATGTACAGGTGCAGTGATCTGTGAGCTGCTCTGACAGCTGGTGCTTAAAGTTAGTGAGGGAGATATGAGTCTCCAGCTTCAGTGATTTTTGCAGTTCGTTCCAGTCATTGGCAGCAGAGAACTGTAAGGAAAGGTGGTCAAAGGAGGAATTGGCTTTGGCGGTGACCAGTGAAATATTCCTGCTGGAGCCCGTGCTACGGGTGGGTGCTGGTATGGTGACCAATGACCTGAGATAAGGCGATGCTTTACCTAGCAAAGACTTGGTTAGTGATCTGCAGATTCATGTAGTAACATCGTAAATTGGGATTATGGTTCATGGTTTACCTCGACAGCTACATGTCTAAACAAAAGACTCCACTATGCCAGCAACTATGTCAATAGAGTGTTCTTGATGTCACTCCGTCATCTTTCTACACTGATTTCCGAGCACTCTCATCTGAGTATGCCAGAGGTCAGAATAACTGACAAATTTACAAATTCTCAACACCAGTTGAATATGGCCGATGTCAGTAAACGTTGGCAAAAATAGAGTAATAAAATTGTTGCCAGCAGCACAGTTACAGTCACAAACGCTCTGGGTAACATAAAAACAGCCTAACCAGCTCTGCTAGGGGGAGTAAAATGGTCAGAGTGAGGTGTTCTCTCATTTGTGTCTGGAAGTAGCTAGCAAGCTAGCCAACGTTAGCCAGTTAGTTTGGATGCTTGACTGCTGTTGTTATGTTAGAACGTTCAGATCAACCCTACTCCTCAGCCAGAGCATCCAGTGAACGCTCCGAGAGCGAAACGCTCTGAATTTACTTACGAACGGACAATCTGACGACGGAATGCCCATGGCACTCCAGATTAAATGTGAACAGGTCAGGATTTCATAGCCGCAGGCAGAACAGTTGAAACTGGAGCAGCACCATGGCCAGGTGGACTGGGGACAGTAAGGAGTCATCATGCCAGGTAGTCCTGAGGCATGGTCCTAGGGCTCAGGTCCTCAGAGAGAGAGAAAGAAAGAGAGAATTAGAGAGCATACTTATTAAAATCACAGGACACCGGATAAGACAGAAGAAGTACTCCAGATATAACAAACTGACCCTAGCCCCCCGACACATAAACTATTGCAGCATAAATACTGGAGGCTGAGACAGGAGGGGTCAGGAGACACTTTCTTGGGACCTAGAACAAGCATCTCTGTTTTGTCCGAGTTTAAAAGTAGAACGTTTGCAGCCATCCACTTCCTTATGTCTGAAACACATGCTTCTAGCGAGGGCTTCACCATGTTTCATTGAAATGTACAGCTGTGTGTCATCCGCATAGCAGTGAAAGTTAACATTATGTTTTCAAATGACATCCCCAAGATGTAAAATATACAGTGAAAACAATAGTGGTCCTAAAACGGAACCTTGAGGAACACCGAAATGTACAGTTGATTTGTCAGAGGACAAACCATTCACAGAGACAAACTGATATCTTTCCGACAGATAAGATCTAAACCAGGCCAGAACTTGTCTGTGTAGACCAATTTGGGTTTCCAATCTCTCCAAAAGAATGTGGTGATCGATGGTATCAAAAGCAGCACTAAGGTCTAGGAGCACGAGGACAGATGCAGAGCCTCGGTCTGATGCCATTAAAAGCTAATTTACCAGCTTCACAAGTGCAGTCTCAGTGCTATGATGGGGTCTAAAACCAGACAGAAGCATTTTGTATACATTGTTTGTCTTCAGGAAGGCAGTGAGTTGCTGCGCAACAGCCTTTCTAAATTTTTGAGAGGAATGGAAGATTCGATATAGGCCTCTTTTTCAAGAGAGGCTTTGTCACTGCCACTTTTAGTGAGTTTGGTACACATCCGGTGGATAGAGAGACGTTTATTATGTTCAACATAGGAGGGCCAAACACAGTAAAAAAACTATTTCAAATTTTGCAACATAAGACCAAATGGAGGCTGTCGGTCACAAATGGCACCCTATTCCCTACATAGTGCACTGTGTTTGACCAGGGCCCCTAGGGAATAATGTGCTATTTGGATGCAGCCCGTCCATCCATCTGGAGCAGGAAATGACAGTGGGTGACTGATTGGAGATGGGGCTGATGGACTTCATGCTTGTATAAAGAAAGACAGCTTTTCACTGCGTTGAGAAATGAAATTCCTTCAGTCAGGAGCGAGAGAGTGAGAGAGTGAGAGAGTGAGAGAGAGAGAGCGAGAGAGAGAGAGGAGAGAGAGAGAGAGAAAGAGAGAGAGAGAGAGAGAGAGAGAGAGAGAGAGAGAGAGAGAGAGAGAGAGTAGGAGAGAGAGAGAGAGAGCGAGAGAGAGAGAAGGAGAGAGAGACAGAGAGAAAGAGAGAGAGAGAGCAAATACAGAAAACATGGTAGAGTTTAGGCGAGAGGTCAGAGAAGCCCTCATTACATAGAAATTATCCCTCAGAAAGCCTTTCCTACAGAGATCCAGCTTAAAAGTAAATCCAACTTTTAGGTCTTTTTAGAAGTAAGACATGATGAGAGCAAGAGAGAGATCGAGAGAGATCAAGGGAGAGAGAGAGAAAAAAGAGAGAGAGAGAGAGAATATAAAATAAATAGGTGTATAGACCTTCCCGGTTCCTCTCCAGTAACAAGTTTTAGGCGGACTGATGTTGAACAGCAAAAGGATTTTACCTATCATGCTGTTGGTCTGTGCAGCATCATGCTGTTGGTCTGTGCAGCATCATGCTGTTGGTCTGTGCAGCATCATGCTGTTTGTCTGTTTTTCTGTGCAGCATCATACTGTTTGTTTGTTTGTCTGTGCAGCATCATGCTGTTTGTCTGTTGGTCTGTGCAGCATCATGCTGTTTGTCTGGGCAGCATCATGCTGTTGGTCTGTGCAGCATCATGCTGTTGGTCTGTGCAGCATCATGCTGTTGTTCTGTGCAACATCATACTGTTTGTCTGTGCAGCATCATATGCTGTTGGTCTGTGCAGCATCATGCTGTTGGTCTGTGCAGCATCATGCTTTTGGTCTGTACAGCATCATGCTGTTGGTCTGTGCAGCATCATGCTGTTGGTCTGTGCAGCATCATGTTGTTTGTCTGTGCAGCATCATGCTGTTGGTCTGTGCAGCATCATGCTGTTGTTCTGTGCAGCATCATGCTGTTGGTCTGTGCAGCATCATGCTGTTTGTCTGTTTGTCTGTGCAGCATCATGCTGTTTGTCTGTTTTTCTGTGCAGCATCATACTGTTTGTTTGTTTGTCTGTGCAGCATCATGCTGTTTGTCTGTGCAGCATCATGCTGTTGGTCTGTGCAGCATCATGCTGTTGGTCTGTGCATTATCATGCTTTTGGTCTGTACAGCATCATGCTGTTGGTCTGTTCAGCATCATGCTGTTGGTCTGTGCAGCATCATGCTGTTGGTCTGTGCAGCATCATGCTGTTGGTCTGTGCAGCATCATGCTGTCTGTGCAGCATCATGCTGTTGGACTGTACAGCATCATGCTGTTGGTTTATGCAGCATCATGCTGTTGGTCTGTGCAGCATCATGCTGTTGTTCTGTGCAACATCATGCTGTTTGTCTGTGCAGCATCATATGCTGTTGGTCTGTGCAGCATCATGCTGTTGGTCTGTGCAGCATCATGCTTTTGGTCTGTACAGCATCATGCTGTTGGTCTGTGCAGCATCATGCTGTTGGTCTGTGCAGCATCATGTTGTTTGTCTGTTTTTCTGTGCAGCATCATACTGTTTGTTTGTTTGTCTGTGCAGCATCATGCTGTTTGTCTGTTTGTCTGTGCAGCATCATGCTGTTTGTCTGTTTTTCTGTGCAGCATCATACTGTTTGTTTGTTTGTCTGTGCAGCATCATGCTGTTTGTCTGTGCAGCATCATGCTGTTGGTCTGTGCAGCATCATGCTGTTGGTCTGTGCATTATCATGCTTTTGGTCTGTACAGCATCATGCTGTTGGTCTGTTCAGCATCATGCTGTTGGTCTGTGCAGCATCATGCTGTTGGTCTGTGCAGCATCATGCTGTTGGTCTATGCAGCATCATGCTGTTTGTCTGTGCAGCATCATGCTGTTGGTCTGTGCAGCATCATGCTGTTGGTCTATGCAGCATCATGCTGTTTGTCTGTGCAGCATCATGCTGTTGGTCTGTGCAGCATCATGCTGTTGGTCTATGCAGCATCATGCTGTTTGTCTGTGCAGCATCATGCTGTTGGTCTGTGCAGCATCATGCTGTTTGTCTGTGCAGCGTCATGCTGTTTGTTTGTGCAGCATCATGCTGTTTGTTTTTTCAGCATCATGCTGTTGGTCTGTGCAGCATCATGCTGTTTGTCTGTGCAGCATTATGCTGTTGGTCTGTGCAGCATCATGCTGTTGGTCTGTTTGTCTGTGCAGCATCATGCTGTTTGTCTGTTGGTCTGTGCAGCATCATGCTGTGTGTCTGTGCAGCATCATGCTGTTTGTCTGTTGGTCTGTGCAGCATCATGCTGTTTGTCTGTGCAGCATCAGGCTGTTGGTCTGTGCAGCATCATGCTGTTTGTCTGTGCAGCATCATGCTGTTGGTCTGTGCAGCATCATGCTGTTGGTCTGTGCAGCATCATATGCTGTTGGTCTGTGCAGCATCATGCTGTTGGTCTGTGCAACATCATATGCTGTTTGTCTGTGCAGCATCATATGCTGTTTCTGTTTCATGTTTGTCTGTGCAGCATCATGCTGTTTGTCTGTGCAGCATTATGCTGTTGGTCTGTGCAGCATCATGCTGTTGGTCTGTGCAGCATCATGCTGTTGGTCTGTGCAGCATCATGTTGTTGGTCTGTGCAGCATCATGCTGTTTGTCTGTGCAGCATCATATGCTGTTGGTCTGTGCAGCATCATGCTGTTAGTCTGTGCAGCATCATGATGTTGGTCTGTGCAGCATCATGCTGTTTGTCTGTTTGTCTGTGCAGCATCATGCTGTTTGTCTGTGCAGCATCATGCTGTTGGTCTCTGCAACATCATGCTGTGTGTCTGTTTGTCTGTGCAGAATCATGCTTTTTGTCTGTTTGTCTGTGCAGCATCATGCTGTTTGTTTGTCTGTGCAGCATCATGCTGTTTGTCTGTTGGTCTGTGCAGCATCATGCTGTTTGTCTGTGCAGCATCATGCGGTTTCTCTGTTGGTCTGTGCAGCATCATGCTGTTTGTCTGTGCAGCATCATGCTGTTGGTCTGTGCAGCATCATGCTGTTGGTCTGTGCAGCATCATGTTTGGTCTGTGCAGCATCATATGCTGTTGGTCTGTGCAGCATCATGCTGTTGGTCTGTGCAGCATCATGCTGTTTGTCTGTGCAGCATCATGCTGTTGGTCTGTTTGTCTATGCAGCATCATGCTGTTTGTTTGTTTGTCCGTGCTGCATCATGCTGTTTGTCTGTTGGTCTGTGCAGCATCATGCTGTTTGTCTGTGCAGCATCATGCTGTTGGTCTGTGCAGCATCATGCTGTTGGTCTGTGCAGCATCATGCTGTTGGTCTGTGCAGCATCATGCTGTTGGTCTGTGCAGCATCATGCTGTTGGTCTGTGCAGCATCATGATGTTGGTCTGTGCAGCATCATGCTGTTTGTCTGTTTGTCTGTGCAGCATCATGCTGTTTGTCTGTGCAGCATCATGCTGTTGGTCTGTGCAGCATCATGCTGTTTGTCTTTGCAGCATCATGCTGTTGGTCTGTGCAGCATCATGCTGTTGGTCTGTGTAGCATCATGCTGTTGGTCTGTGCAACATCATGCTGTGTGTCTGTTTGTCTGTGCAGCATCATGCTGTTTGTCTGTTTGTCTGTGCAGCATCATGCTGTCTGTTTGTCTGTGCAGCATCATGCTGTTTGTCTGTTTGTCTGTTTGTCTGTGCAGCATCATGCTGTTTGTCTGTGCAGCATCATGCTGTTGGTCTGTGCAGCATCTTATGCTGTTGGTCTGTGCAGCATCATGCTGTTGGTCTGTGCAGTATCATGCTGTTGGTCTGTGCAGCATCATGCTGTTGGTCTGTGCAGCATCATGCTGTTGGTCTGTGCAGCATCATGCTGTTGGTCTGTGCAGCATCATGCTGTTTGGTCTGTGCAGCATCATATGCTGTTGGTCTGTGCAGCATCATGCTGTTGGTCTGTGCAGCATCATGCTGTTGGTCTGTGCAGCATCATGCTGTTTTCTGTTTGTCTGTGCAGCATCATGCTGTTTGTCTGTTTGTCTGTGCAGCATCATGCTGTTTGTCTGTGCAGCATCATGCTGTTTGTCTGTGCAGCATCATGATGTTTGTCATTTCAGCATCATGCTGTTGGTCTGTTCAGCATCATGCTGTTTGTCTGTGCAGCATCTTGCTGTTGGTCTGTTTGTCTGTGCAGCATCATGCTGTTTGTTTGTTTGTCTGTGCAGCATCATGCTGTTTGTCTGTGCAGCATCATGCTGTTTGTCTGTCTGTCTGTGCAGCATCATGCTGTTGGTCTGTGCAGCATCATGCTGTTTGTCTGTCTGTCTGTGCAGCATCATGCTGTTTGTCTGTGCAGCATCATGCTGTTGTCTGTTGGTCTGTGCAG
This sequence comes from Oncorhynchus tshawytscha, assembly GCF_018296145.1. NCBI lineage: Eukaryota > Metazoa > Chordata > Actinopteri > Salmoniformes > Salmonidae > Oncorhynchus > Oncorhynchus tshawytscha. The sequence goes on from NC_056435.1 coordinate 76,127,841, forward strand.
CATCATGCTGTTTGTCTGTGCAGCATCATGCTGTTGGTCTTTGCAGCATCATGCTGTTGGTCTGTGCAGCATCATGCTGTTGGTCTGTGCAGCATCATGCTGTTGGTCTGTGCAGCATCATGCTGTTGGTCTGTGCAGCATCATGCTGTTGGTCTGTGCAGCATCATGATGTTGGTGCAGCATCATGCTGTTTGTCTGTTTGTCTGTGCAGCATCATGCTGTTGGTCTGTGCAGCATCATGATGTTGGTCTGTGCAGCATCATGCTGTTTGTCTGTTTGTCTGTGCAGCATCATGCTGTTTGTCTGTGCAGCATCATGCTGTTGGTCTGTGCAGCATCATGCTGTTTGTCTTTGCAGCATCATGCTGTTGGTCTGTGCAGCATCATGCTGTTGGTCTGTGTAGCATCATGCTGTTGGTCTGTGCAGCATCATGCTGTGTGTCTGTTTGTCTGTGCAGCATCATGCTGTTTGTCTGTTTGTCTGTGCAGCATCATGCTGTCTGTTTGTCTGTGCAGCATCATGCTGTTTGTCTGTTTGTCTGTGCAGCATCATGCTGTTTGTCTGTGCAGCATCATGCTGTTGGTCTGTGCAGCATCTTATGCTGTTGGTCTGTGCAGCATCATGCTGTTGGTCTGTGCAGTATCATGCTGTTGGTCTGTGCAGCATCATGCGGTTTCTCTGTTGGTCTGTGCAGCATCATGCTGTTTGTCTGTGCAGCATCATGCTGTTGGTCTGTGCAGCATCATGCTATTGGTCTGTGCAGCATCATATGCTGTTGGTCTGTGCAGCATCATGCTGTTGGTCTGTGCAGCATCATATGCTGTTGGTCTGTGCAGCATCATGCTGTTGGTCTGTGCAGCATCATGCTGTTGGTCTGTGCAGCATCATATGCTGTTGGTCTGTGCAGCATCATGCTGTTGGTCTGTGCAGCATCATGATGTTGGTCTGTGCAGCATCATGCTGTTTGTCTGTTTGTCTGTGCAGCATCATGCTGTTGGTCTGTGCAGCATCATGATGTTGGTCTGTGCAGCATCATGCTGTTTGTCTGTTTGTCTGTGCAGCATCATGCTGTTTGTCTGTGCAGCATCATGCTGTTGGTCTGTGCAGCATCATGCTGTTTGTCTTTGCAGCATCATGCTGTTGGTCTGTGCAGCATCATGCTGTTGGTCTGTGTAGCATCATGCTGTTGGTCTGTGCAACATCATGCTGTGTGTCTGTTTGTCTGTGCAGCATCATGCTGTTTGTCTGTTTGTCTGTGCAGCATCATGCTGTCTGTTTGTCTGTGCAGCATCATGCTGTTTGTCTGTTTGTCTGTGCAGCATCATGCTGTTTGTCTGTGCAGCATCATGCTGTTGGTCTGTGCAGCATCTTATGCTGTTGGTCTGTGCAGCATCATGCTGTTGGTCTGTGCAGTATCATGCTGTTGGTCTGTGCAGCATCATGCTGTTGGTCTGTGCAGCATCATGCTGTTGGTCTGTGCAGCATCATGCTGTTGGTCTGTGCAGCATCATGCTTTTGGTCTGTGCAGCATCATATGCTGTTGGTCTGTGCAGCATCATGCTGTTGGTCTGTGCAGCATCATGCTGTTGGTCTGTGCAGCATCATGCTGTTTTCTGTTTGTCTGTGCAGCATCATGCTGTTTGTCTGTTTGTCTGTGCAGCATCATGCTGTTTGTCTGTGCAGCATCATGCTGTTTGTCTGTGCAGCATCATGATGTTTGTCATTTCAGCATCATGCTGTTGGTCTGTTCAGCATCATGCTGTTTGTCTGTGTAGCATTATGCTGTTGGTCTGTGCAGCATCTTGCTGTTGGTCTGTTTGTCTGTGCAGCATCATGCTCTTTGTTTGTTTGTCTGTGCAGCATCATGCTGTTTGTCTGTGCAGCATCATGCTGTTTGTCTGTCTGTCTGTGCAGCATCATGCTGTTGGTCTGTGCAGCATCATGCTGTTTGTCTCTCTGTCTGTGCAGCATCATGCTGTTTGTCTGTGCAGCATCATGCTGTATGTCTGTTGGTCTGTGCAGCATCATGCTGTTTGTCTGTGCAGCATCATGCTGTTGGTCTTTGCAGCATCATGCTGTTGGTCTGTGCAGCATCATGCTGTTTGTCTGTGCAGCATCATGCTATTTGTCTGTTGGTCTGTGCAGCATCATGCTGTTGGTCTGTGCAGCATCATGCTGTTTGTCTGTGCAGCATCACGCTGTTTGTCTGTGCAGCATCATGCTGTTGGTCTGTGCACCATCATGCTGTTTGTCTGTGCAGCACCGCTATACCTCTGGGTTTCCCATCAAGCCACGTCATATTACCTAGGGCCCTAGTCAAAAAGAGTGCACTGTGTAGGGAATAGGGCCCTGGTATAAAGTAGTGCACTATATAGGGAATAAGGCCCTGGTCTAAAGTAGTGCATTACATAGGGAACAGGGCCCTGGTCTAAAGTAGTGGACTATATATAGGGAATAGGGCCCTGGTATAAAGTAGTGCACTATATAGGGAATAAGGCCCTGGTCTAAAGTAGTGCATTACATAGGGAACAGGGCCCTGGTCTAAAGTAGTGGACTATATATAGGGAATAGGGCTCTGGTCTAAAGTAGTGGACTATATATAGGGAACAGGTCCCTGGTCTAAAGTAGTGGACTATATATAGGGAATAGGGTGCCTTTTGGGACGGAGGCCAATAAATGCTTTCCATGTGTGGACCTAATCAGGCATCATGTTGGGATTCATATTAAATGGTTTTCTGTTAATGTTTACTCCAAAACTGAACAGCAGTTCTTTGTCTCACAAAGGCCTGTCTCTCTTTGTCTCACAAAGGGCTGTCTCTCTTTGTCTCACAACGGGGCTGTCTCTCTTTGTCTCACAATGGCCTGTCTCTCTTTTTCTCAACACAGGCTGTCTCTCTTTGTCTCACTAAGAGGCTGTCTTTCTTTGTCTTAACATAGGGCTGTCTTTCTGTGTGTTGGGCTGTCTTTCTGTATCTCACCACGGGGCTGTCTTTTGTTGTCTTAACATAGGGCTGTCTTTCTGTGTGTTGGGCTGTCTTTCTGTATCTCACCACGGGGCTGTCTTTTGTTGTCTTAACATAGGGCTGTCTTTCTGTGTGTTGGGCTGTCTTTCTGTATCTCACCACGGGGCTGTCTTTTGTTGTCTTAACATAGGGCTGTCTTTCTGTGTGTTGGGCTGTCTTTCTGTATCTCACCACAGGGCTGTCGTTCTGTATCTCACGACGGGCTGTTGTTCTTTGTCTCACTAAGAGGCTGTCTCTCTTTGTCTCAACACGGGCTGTCTCTCTTTATCTCACTACAGGGCTGTCTTTCTGTATCTCACCACAGGGCTGTCTTTCTGTATCTCACCACGGGGCTGTCATTCTTTGTCTCACCACGGGGCTGTCGTTCTTTGTCTCACCACGGGGCTGTCGTCCTTTGTCTCACCACAGGGCTGTCGTTCTTTGTCTCACCACGGGGCTGTCTTTAAAATATAACATACGGCATATGAGTTTGTCTTAAACACAGACCCACTCAGTTATTACACTGCAACTTTAAACTCTGTTTCAAGAGCAGTTCTGAGCTGTTCATAGACAGTTTATCCTTGTCCATTTTATACAAACAGATTAATCTGACATTATTATGAATGATGGATGTTAATACTACTATATGCATTAAAGTGCTGACTGGGTTTAGATGTAATGGGGATAACATACTATTAGTGTGTTGTTCTAGTTGGCAGCTCACCCAGCTCCCTTAGAATAGTCTGGTGCTGTCCTGTTCCACTACTGTCTATTACTGTGTCAAACACAGAGGTTTCACAATGACCCTCTTATCTGATTAAAAGCTGTAAGGAATTTTTTTACATTTTAAATCAACTCTAATAGTGTTAAATTTAACACTGAAAAGGTGTCTATGTTGTCACACACTACACCGTCATAATTGTACAGTAATGATTTAATTTACACTGCCTAACACAGGCTGTTGCTGCATCCACTAATGTAAAGTTTTGAAAATCCACTGTTAAAATCTACTTTTGAAACGGTTCAAAATCCACAACAAAACAGTCTTGAATTGTATTTTAACTCCCAAACCTAAACCCCACATTAGAGTACACAGACTGTTTATTCAACGTGTTAAACATAACAGCATCATCCCTGTTTCTTATATTGCTTAAAACCTCCCGAGGCTGGTCTGTTGGTCAGCCTGATGCCTATTATTCCCTATATAGTACACTACGGTTGACAAGACCATATGGGCCCTGGTGAAAAGAAGTGCACTACATAGGGATTAGGGTGCCATTTGGGGATTCAGGCTCTGACTGTTGTTTGGCTCTACGGACTGTAACAGCTATTTGGTCAAGCAGCTATGAAGTAATACTTGATTGTGTTTCTGCTCTGCATTTTTATTAACCTAGATGTTATGTCACTTCTTTACATTACTTCTATACTACCACTTGTCATTTTCATGCAATCCGTTTTGAAACAGTAAAGGTCTGGTCTAACTCATAATCAGAATAATATGTTCAGAGTTCATAAAAGGCTCGGTTCCCTTTCACACGCTGAATATTTGTTAGTTTTTTTTGTTTATAATACTTTTTTTTCACACCAGATATAAACATTCAAACAACAGTTTACACCGACCTGACACCGCCTGGTATAGAGGTCCTGGATGGCAGGTAGCTTGGCCCCAGTGATGTACTGAGCTGTAAGCATTACCCTCTGCCGTACCAAGTGGTGATGCAACCAGACCATTACTGTTTCAAAACGGATTGGATGAAAATGACAAGTGGTAGTATAGAAGTAGTGTAAAGAAGTGACATAACATCTAGGTTAATAAAAATGCAGAGCAGAAACACAATCGAGTATTATTTCCTCTCGATGGTGTAGGTGTATAAAGATATATATATATTTAAACCAGATACAAACATAAACATACGAACAACAGTTTACTGATGCACACAAACAACGACTACATCTGATCTGCCCAGATCCCCATGATCACACCTCCATCCCTAGTACCTAGTCACATCTCCATCCCTAGCACCTGGTCACATCTCCATCCCTAGTACCTAGTCACATCTCCATCCCTAGTACCTAGTCACATCTCCATCCCTAGTACCTAGTCACATCTCCATCCCTAGTACCTAGTCACATCTCCATCCCTAGTACCTGGTCACATCTCCATCCCTAGTACCTAGTCACATCTCCATCCTAGTACCTAGTCACATCTCATCCCTAGTACCATCCTCCATCCCTAGTACCTAGTCACATCTCCATCCCTAGTACCTAGTCACATCTCCATCCCTAGTACCTAGTCACATCTCCATCCCTAGTACCTAGTCACATCTCCATCCCTAGTACCTAGTCACATCTCCATCCCTAGTACCTAGTCACATCTCCATCCCTAGTACCTAGTCACATCTCCATCCCTAGTACCTAGTCACATCTCCATCCCTAGTACCTAGTCACATCTCCATCCCTAGTACCTCTCCATCCCTAGTCACATCTCCATCCCTAGTACCTGGTCACATCTCCATCCCTAGTACCTGGTCACATCTCCATCCCTAGTACTAGTCACATCTCCATCCCTAGTACCTGGTCACATCTCCATCCCTAGTACCTAGTCACATCTCCATCCCTAGTACCTGGTCACATCTCCATCCCTAGTACCTGGTCACATCTCCATCCCTAGTACCTAGTCACATCTCCATCCCTAGTACCTAGTCACATCTCCATCCCTAGTACCTAGTCACATCTCCATCCCTAGTACCTGGTCACATCTCCATCCCTAGTACCTGATCACATCTCCATCCCTAGTACCTAGTCACACCTCCATCCCTAGTACCTAGTCACATCTCCATCCCTAGTACCTAGTCACATCTCCATCCCTAGTACCTGGTCACATCTCCATCCCTAGCACCTGGTCACATCTCCATCCCTAGCACCTAGTCACATCTCCATCCCTAGTACCTAGTCACATCTCCATCCCTAGTACCTAGTCACATCTCCATCCCTAGTACCTAGTCACATCTCCATCCCTAGTACCTAGTCACATCTCCATCCCTAGCACCTAGTCACATCTCCATCCCAGTACCTGTCACATCTCACATCTCATCCCTAGTCACCTGGTCACATCTCCATCCCTAGTACCTAGTCACATCTCCATCCCTAGTACCTAGTCACATCTCCATCCCTAGTACCTAGTCACATCTCCATCCCTAGTACCTGGTCACATCTCCATCCCTAGTACCTAGTCACATCTCCATCCCTAGTACCTAGTCACATCTCCATCCCTAGTACCTAGTCACATCTCCATCCCTAGTACCTGGTCACATCTCCATCCCTAGTACCTAGTCACATCTCCATCCCTAGTACCTAGTCACACATCCATCCCTAGTACCTAGTCACATCTCCATCCCTAGTACCTGGTCACATTTCCATCCCTAGTACCTGGTCACATCTCCATCCCTAGCACCTAGTCACATCTCCATCCCTAGTACCTAGTCACATCTCCATCCCTAGTACCTAGTCACATCTCCATCCCTAGTACCTAGTCACATCTCCATCCCTAGTACCTAGTCACATCTCCATCCCTAGTACCTAGTCACATCTCCATCCCTAGTACCTAGTCACATCTCCATCCCTAGTACCTGGTCACATCTCCATCCCTAGTACCTAGTCACATCTCCATCCCTAGTACCTGGTCACATCTCCATCCCTAGTACCTAGTCACATCTCCATCCCTAGTACCTGGTCACATCTCCATCCCTAGTACCTGGTCACATCTCCATCCCTAGTACCTGGTCACATCTCCATCCCTAGTACCTGGTCACATCTCCATCCCTAGTACCTAGTCACATCTCCATCCCTAGTACCTGGTCACATCTCCATCCCTAGTACCTAGTCACATCTCCATCCCTAGTACCTGGTCACATCTCCATCCCTAGTACCTGGTCACATCTCCATCCTAGTACCTAGTCACATCTCCATCCCTAGTACCTAGTCACATCTCCATCCCTAGTACCTAGTCACATCTCCATCCCTAGTACCTGGTCACATCTCCATCCCTAGTACCTGATCACATCTCCATCCCTAGTACCTAGTCACATCTCCATCCCTAGTACCTGTCACATCTCCATCCCTAGTACCTAGTCACATCTCCATCCCTAGTACCTGGTCACATCTCCATCCCTAGTACCTGGTCACATCTCCATCCCTAGTACCTAGTCACATCTCCATCCCTAGTACCTAGTCACATCTCCATCCCTAGTACCTAGTCACATCTCCATCCCTAGTACCTAGTCACATCTCCATCCCTAGTACCTAGTCACATCTCCATCCTAGTACCTAGTCACATCTCCATCCCTAGTACCTGGTCACATCTCCATCCTAGTACCTGGTCACATCTCCATCCCTAGTACCTAGTCACATCTCCATCCCTAGTACCTAGTCACATCTCCATCCCTAGTACCTAGTCACATCTCCATCCCTAGTACCTAGTCACATCTCCATCCCTAGTACCTGGTCACATCTCCATCCCTAGTACCTAGTCACATCTCCATCCCTAGTACCTAGTCACATCTCCATCCCTAGTACCTGGTCACATCTCCATCCCTAGTACCTGGTCACATCTCCATCCCTAGTACCTAGTCACATCTCCATCCTAGTACCTGGTCACATCTCCATCCCTAGTACCTAGTCACATCTCCATCCTAGTACCTGGTCACATCTCCATCCCTAGTACCTGGTCACATCTCCATCCTAGTACCTAGTCACATCTCCATCCCTAGTACCTAGTCACATCTCCATCCCTAGTACCTAGTCACATCTCCATCCCTAGTACCTGGTCACATCTCCATCCTAGTACCTGGTCACATCTCCATCCCTAGTACCTAGTCACATCTCCATCCCTAGTACCTAGTCACATCTCCATCCCTAGTACCTAGTCACATCTCCATCCCTAGTACCTGGTCACATCTCCATCCCTAGTACCTAGTCACATCTCCATCCCTAGTACCTAGTCACATCTCCATCCCTAGTACCTAGTCACATCTCCATCCCTAGTACCTGTCACATCTCCATCCCTAGTACCTAGTCACATCTCCATCCCTAGTACCTAGTCACATCTCCATCCTAGTACCTAGTCACATCTCCATCCCTAGTACCTGGTCACATCTCCATCCTAGTACCTGGTCACATCTCCATCCTAGTACCTAGTCACATCTCCATCCCTAGTACCTAGTCACATCTCCATCCCTAGTACCTAGTCACATCTCCATCCCTAGTACCTAGTCACATCTCCATCCCTAGTACCTAGTCACATCTCCATCCTAGTACCTGGTCACATCTCCATCCCTAGTACCTGGTCACATCTCCATCCCTAGTACCTGGTCACATCTCCATCCCTAGTACCTGGTCACATCTCCATCCTAGTACCTAGTCACATCTCCATCCCTAGTACCTAGTCACATCTCCATCCTAGTACCTAGTCACATCTCCATCCCTAGTACCTGGTCACATCTCCATCCCTAGTACCTGGTCACATCTCCATCCCTAGTACCTAGTCACATCTCCATCCCTAGTACCTAGTCACATCTCCATCCCTAGTACCTGGTCACATCTCCATCCTAGTACCTGGTCACATTCTCCATCCCTAGTACCTGGTCACATCTCCATCCCTAGTACCTAGTCACATCTCCATCCCTAGTACCTAGTCACATCTCCATCCTAGTACCTAGTCACATCTCCATCCTAGTACCTGGTCACATCTCCATCCCTAGTACCTGGTCACATCTCCATCCCTAGTACCTGTCACATCTCCATCCCTAGTACCTAGTCACATCTCCATCCCTAGTACCTGGTCACATCTCCATCCTAGTACCTGTCACATCTCCATCCTAGTACCTGGTCACATCTCCATCCCTAGTACCTAGTCACATCTCCATCCCTAGTACCTAGTCACATCTCCATCCTAGTACCTGTCACATCTCCATCCCTAGTACCTGGTCACATCTCCATCCTAGTACCTAGTCACATCTCCATCCCTAGTACCTAGTCACATCTCCATCCCTAGTACCTAGTCACATCTCCATCCCTAGTACCTGGTCACATCTCCATCCCTAGTACCTGGTCACATCTCCATCCTAGTACCTAGTCACATTCTCCATCCCTAGTACCTAGTCACATCTCCATCCCTAGTACCTAGTCACATCTCCATCCCTAGTACCTGTCACATCTCCATCCCTAGTACCTGGTCACATCTCCATCCCTAGTACCTAGTCACATCTCCATCCCTAGTACCTAGTCACATTCCATCCCTAGTACCTAGTCACATCTCCATCCCTAGTACCTAGTCACATCTCCATCCCTAGTACCTAGTCACATCTCCATCCTTAGTACCTAGTCACATCTCCATCCCTAGTACCTAGTCACATCTCCATCCTAGTACCTGATCACATATCCATCTCTAGTACCTAGTCACATCTCCATCCCTAGTACCTAGTCACATCTCCATCCCTAGTACCTGTCACATCTCCATCCCTAGTACCTGTCACATCTCCATCCCTAGTACCTGGTCACATTCTCCATCTCTAGTACCTAGTCACATCTCCATCCCTAGTACCTAGTCACATCTCCATCCCTAGTACCTAGTCACATCTCCATCCCTAGTACCTAGTCACATCTCCATCCCTAGTACCTAGTCACATCTCCATCCCTAGTACCTAGTCACATCTCCATCCCTAGTACCTGGTCACATCTCCATCCCTAGTACCTGGTCACATCTCCATCCCTAGTACCTAGTCACATCTCCATCCCTAGTACCTAGTCACATCTCCATCCCTAGCACCTGGTCACATCTCCATCCCTAGTACCTAGTCACATCTCCATCCCTAGTACCTAGTCACATCTCCATCCCTAGTACCTAGTCACATCTCCATCCCTATTACATGGTCACATCTCCATCCCTAGTACCTAGTCACATCTCCATCCCTAGTACCTGGTCACATCTCCATCCTAGTACCTAGTCACATCTCCATCCCTAGTACCTAGTCACATCTCCATCCCTAGTACCTAGTCACATCTCCATCCCTAGTACCTGGTCACATCTCCATCCCTAGTACCTGTCACATCTCCATCCCTAGTACCTAGTCACATCTCCATCCTAGTACCTAGTCACATCTCCATCCCTAGTACCTGGTCACATCTCCATCCCTAGCACCTGGTCACATCTCCATCCCTAGTACCTGATCACATCTCCATCCCTAGTACCTAGTCACATCTCCATCCCTAGTACCTAGTCACATCTCCATCCCTAGTACCTAGTCACATCTCCATCCCTAGTACCTAGTCACATCTCCATCCCTAGTACCTAGTCACATCTCCATCCCTAGTACCTGGTCACATCTCCATCCCTAGTACCTAGTCACATCTCCATCCCTAGTACCTGGTCACATCTCCATCCTAGTACCTAGTCACATCTCCATCCCTAGTACCTGGTCACATCTCCATCCCTAGTACCTAGTCACATCTCCATCCCTAGTACCTGGTCACATCTCCATCCCTAGTACCTGGTCACATCTCCATCCCTAGTACCTGTCACATCTCCATCCCTAGTACCTGGTCACATCTCCATCCCTAGTACCTAGTCACATCTCCATCCCTAGTACCTGGTCACATCTCCATCCCTAGTACCTAGTCACATCTCCATCCCTAGTACCTGGTCACATCTCCATCCCTAGTACCTGGTCACATCTCCATCCCTAGTACCTGGTCACATCTCCATCCCTAGTACCTAGTCACATCTCCATCCCTAGTACCTAGTCACATCTCCATCCCTAGTACCTGGTCACATCTCCATCCCTAGTACCTGTCACATCTCCATCCCTAGTACCTAGTCACATCTCCATCCCTAGTACCTAGTCACATCTCCATCCCTGGTACCTAGTCACATCTCCATCCCTAGTACCTGGTCACATCTCCATCCCTAGTACCTGGTCACATCTCCATCCCTAGTACCTAGTCACATCTCCATCCCTAGTACCTGTCACATCTCCATCCCTAGTACCTGTCACATCTCCATCCCTAGTACCTAGTCACATCTCCATCCCTAGTACCTAGTCACATCTCCATCCCTAGTACCTAGTCACATCTCCATCCCTAGTACCTGGTCACATCTCCATCCCTAGTACCTGGTCACATCTCCATCCCTAGTACCTAGTCACATCTCCATCCTAGTACCTAGTCACATCTCCATCCCTAGTACCTAGTCACATCTCCATCCCTAGTACCTAGTCACATCTCCATCCCTAGTACCTGGTCACATCTCCATCCCTAGTACCTAGTCACATCTCCATCCCTAGTACCTAGTCACATCTCCATCCCTAGTACCTGGTCACATCTCCATCCCTAGTACCTGGTCACATCTCCATCCCTAGTACCTAGTCACATCTCCATCCTAGTACCTAGTCACATCTCCATCCCTAGTACCTAGTCACATCTCCATCCCTAGTACCTGGTCACATCTCCATCCCTAGTACCTGTCACATCTCCATCCCTAGTACCTAGTCACATCTCCATCCCTAGTACCTAGTCACATCTCCATCCCTAGTACCTGTCACATCTCCATCCCTAGTACCTGGTCACATCTCCATCCCTAGTACCTAGTCACATCTCCATCCCTAGTACCTAGTCACATCTCCATCCCTAGTACCTGGTCACATCTCCATCCCTAGTACCTAGTCACATCTCCATCCCTAGTACCTAGTCACATCTCCATCCTAGTACCTAGTCACATCTCCATCCCTAGTACCTAGTCACATCTCCATCCTAGTACCTGTCACATCTCCATCCCTAGTACCTGATCACATATCCATCCCTAGTACCTAGTCACATCTCCATCCCTAGTACCTAGTCACATCTCCATCCCTAGTACCTAGTCACATCTCCATCCCTAGTACCTGGTCACATCTCCATCCCTAGTACCTGGTCACATCTCCATCCCTAGTACCTAGTCACATCTCCATCCCTAGTACCTAGTCACATCTCCATCCCTAGTACCTAGTCACATCTCCATCCCTAGTACCTAGTCACATCTCCATCCCTAGTACCTAGTCACATCTCCATCCCTAGTACCTGGTCACATCTCCATCCTAGTACCTGGTCACATCTCCATCCCTAGTACCTGGTCACATCTCCATCCCTAGTACCTGGTCACATCTCCATCCCTAGTACCTAGTCACATCTCCATCCCTAGTACCTAGTCACATCTCCATCCCTAGTACCTAGTCACATCTCCATCCCTAGTACCTGTCACATCTCCATCCCTAGTACCTGGTCACATTCCATCCCTAGTACCTGTCACATCTCCATCCCTAGTACCTAGTCACATCTCCATCCCTAGTACCTAGTCACATCTCCATCCCTAGTACCTGGTCACATCTCCATCCCTAGTACCTGTCACATCTCCATCCCTAGTACCTAGTCACATCTCCATCCCTAGTACCTAGTCACATCTCCATCCCTAGTACCTAGTCACATCTCCATCCCTAGTACCTGGTCACATCTCCATCCCTAGTACCTGGTCACATCTCCATCCCTAGTACCTAGTCACATCTCCATCCCTAGTACCTAGTCACATCTCCATCCCTAGTACCTAGTCACATCTCCATCCCTAGTACCTGGTCACATTCTCCATCCCTAGTACCTGGTCACATCTCCATCCCTAGTACCTAGTCACATCTCCATCCTAGTACCTAGTCACATCTCCATCCTAGTACCTGGTCACATCTCCATCCCTAGTACCTGGTCACATCTCCATCCCTAGTACCTAGTCACATCTCCATCCTAGTACCTAGTCACATCTCCATCCCTAGTACCTAGTCACATCTCCATCCCTAGTACCTGGTCACATCTCCATCCCTAGTACCTGGTCACATCTCCATCCTAGTACCTAGTCACATCTCCATCCCTAGTACCTAGTCACATCTCCATCCCTAGTACCTAGTCACATCTCCATCCCTAGTAACCTGGTCACATCTCCATCCTAGCACCTGGTCACATCTCCATCCCTAGTACCTGGTCACATCTCCATCCCTAGTACCTAGTCACATCTCCATCCCTAGTACCTAGTCACATCTCCATCCCTAGTACCTAGTCACATCTCCATCCCTAGTACCTAGTCACATCTCCATCCCTAGTACCTGTCACATCTCCATCCCTAGTACCTAGTCACATCTCCATCCCTAGTACCTGATCACATATCCATCCCTAGTACCTAGTCACATCTCCATCCCTAGTACCTAGTCACATCTCCATCCTAGTACCTAGTCACATCTCCATCCTAGTACCTGGTCACATCTCCATCCCTAGTACCTGGTCACATCTCCATCCCTAGTACCTAGTCACATCTCCATCCCTAGTACCTAGTCACATCTCCATCCCTAGTACCTGGTCACATCTCCATCCCTAGTACCTAGTCACATCTCCATCCCTAGTACCTAGTCACATCTCCATCCCTAGTACCTAGTCACATCTCCATCCCTAGTACCTGGTCACATCTCCATCCTAGTACCTGGTCACATCTCCATCCCTAGTACCTAGTCACATCTCCATCCCTAGTACCTAGTCACATCTCCATCCCTAGTACCTGGTCACATCTCCATCCCTAGTACCTAGTCACATCTCCATCCCTAGTACCTAGTCACATCTCCATCCCTAGTACCTAGTCACATCTCCATCCCTAGTACCTGGTCACATCTCCATCCCTAGTACCTAGTCACATCTCCATCCCTAGTACCTGGTCACATCTCCATCCCTAGTACCTGGTCACATCTCCATCCCTAGTACCTAGTCACATCTCCATCCCTAGTACCTAGTCACATCTCCATCCCTAGTACCTGGTCACATCTCCATCCCTAGTACCTAGTCACATCTCCATCCCTAGTACCTGGTCACATCTCCATCCTAGTACCTAGTCACATCTCCATCCCTAGTACCTAGTCACATCTCCATCCCTAGTACCTAGTCACATCTCCATCCCTAGTACCTGGTCACATCTCCATCCCTAGTACCTAGTCACATCTCCATCCCTAGTACCTAGTCACATCTCCATCCCTAGTACCTGGTCACATCTCCATCCCTAGTACCTGGTCACATCTCCATCCCTAGTACCTAGTCACATCTCCATCCCTAGTACCTAGTCACATCTCCATCCCTAGTACCTAGTCACATCTCCATCCCTAGTACCTGGTCACATCTCCATCCCTAGTACCTGATCACATCTCCATCCCTAGTACCTAGTCACATCTCCATCCCTAGTACCTAGTGACATCTCCATCCCTAGTACCTGGTCACATCTCCATCCCTAGTAACCTGGTCACATCTCCATCCCTAGTACCTGGTCACATCTCCATCCCTAGTACCTAGTCACATCTCCATCCCTAGTACCTGTCACATCTCCATCCTAGTACCTGTCACATCTCCATCCCTAGTACCTAGTCACATCTCCATCCCTAGTACCTAGTCACATCTCCATCCCTAGTACCTGGTCACATCTCCATCCCTAGTACCCCTAGTAGTCACATCTCCATCCTAGTACCTGGTCACATCTCCATCCCTAGTACCTAGTCACATCTCCATCCCTAGTACCTAGTCACATCTCCATCCCTAGTACCTAGTCACATCTCCATCCCTAGTACCTGGTCACATCTCCATCCCTAGTACCTGGTCACATCTCCATCCCTAGTACCTAGTCACATCTCCATCCCTAGTACCTAGTCACATCTCCATCCCTAGTACCTAGTCAGATCTCCATCCCTAGTACCTAGTCACATCTCCATCCCTAGTACCTAGTCACATCTCCATCCTAGTACCTAGTCACATCTCCATCCCTAGTACCTGGTCACATCTCCATCCCTAGTACCTGGTCACATCTCCATCCCTAGTACCTAGTCACATCTCCATCCTAGTACCTAGTCACATCTCCATCCCTAGTACCTGGTCACATCTCCATCCCTAGTACCTGGTCACATCTCCATCCCTAGTACCTAGTCACATCTCCATCCCTAGTACCTAGTCACATCTCCATCCCTAGTACCTGGTCACATCTCCATCCCTAGTACCTAGTCACATCTCCATCCCTAGTACCTGGTCACATCTCCATCCCTAGTACCTAGTCACATCTCCATCCCTAGTACCTAGTCACATCTCCATCCCTAGTACCTAGTCACATCTCCATCCCTAGTACCTGGTCACATCTCCATCCCTAGTACCTAGTCACATCTCCATCCCTAGTACCTGGTCACATCTCCATCCCTAGTACCTAGTCACATCTCCATCCCTAGTACCTAGTCACATCTCCATCCCTAGTACCTGGTCACATCTCCATCCCTAGTACCTAGTCACATTCCATCCCTAGTACCTAGTCACATCTCCATCCCTAGTACCTGTCACATCTCCATCCCTAGTACCTGGTCACATCTCCATCCCTAGCACCTGGTCACATCTCCATCCCTAGTACCTGGTCACATCTCCATCCCTAGTACCTAGTCACATCTCCATCCCTAGTACCTAGTCACATCTCCATCCCTAGTACCTAGTCACATCTCCATCCTAGTACCTGGTCACATCTCCATCCCTAGTACCTAGTCACATCTCCATCCCTAGTACCTAGTCACATCTCCATCCCTAGTACCTGATCACATCTCCATCCCTAGTACCTAGTCACATCTCCATCCCTAGTACCTGGTCACATCTCCATCCTAGTACCTAGTCACATCTCCATCCCTAGTACCTGGTCACATCTCCATCCCTAGTACCTGGTCACATCTCCATCCCTAGTACCTAGTCACATCTCCATCCCTAGTACCTAGTCACATCTCCATCCCTAGTACCTAGTCACATCTCCATCCCTAGTACCTAGTCACATCTCCATCCCTAGTACCTAGTCACATCTCCATCCCTAGTACCTAGTCACATCTCCATCCTAGTACCTGGTCACATCTCCATCCCTAGTACCTGGTCACATCTCCATCCCTAGTACCTAGTCACATCTCCATCCCTAGTACCTAGTCACATCTCCATCCCTAGTACCTAGTCACATCTCCATCCCTAGTACCTGGTCACATCTCCATCCCTAGTACCTGTCACATCTCCATCCCTAGTACCTGGTCACATCTCCATCCCTAGTACCTAGTCACATCTCCATCCCTAGTACCTGGTCACATCTCCATCCCTAGTACCTAGTCACATCTCCATCCCTAGTACCTGGTCACATCTCCATCCCTAGTACCTAGTCACATCTCCATCCCTAGTACCTAGTCACATCTCCATCCTAGTACCTAGTCACATCTCCATCCCTAGTACCTGGTCACATCTCCATCCCTAGTACCTAGTCACATCTCCATCCCTAGTACCTGGTCACATCTCCATCCCTAGTACCTAGTCACATCTCCATCCCTAGTACCTAGTCACATCTCCATCCCTATTACATGGTCACATCTCCATCTCCATCCCTAGTACCTAGTCACATCTCCATCCCTAGTACCTAGTCACATCTCCATCCCTAGTACCTAGTCACATCTCCATCCCTAGTACCTAGTCACATCTCCATCCCAAGTACCTGGTCACATTTCCATCCCTAGTACCTGGTCACATCTCCATCCCTAGTACCTAGTCACATCTCCATCCCTAGTACCTAGTCACATCTCCATCCCTAGTACCTAGTCACATCTCCATCCCTAGTACCTGTCACATCTCCATCCTAGTACCTAGTCACATCTCCATCCCTAGTACCTGGTCACATCTCCATCCCTAGTACCTGGTCACATCTCCATCCCTAGTACCTAGTCACATCTCCATCCCTAGTACCTAGTCACATCTCCATCCCTAGTACCTAGTCACATCTCCATCCCTAGTACCTAGTCACATCTCCATCCCTAGTACCTGGTCACATCTCCATCCCTAGTACCTAGTCACATCTCCATCCCTAGTACCTAGTCACATCTCCATCCCTAGTACCTGGTCACATCTCCATCCCTAGTACCTAGTCACATCTCCATCCCAAGTACCTGGTCACATCTCCATCCCTAGTACCTGTCACATCTCCATCCCTAGTACCTGGTCACATCTCCATCCCTAGTACCTAGTCACATCTCCATCCCTAGTACCTGGTCACATCTCCATCCCTAGTACCTGGTCACATCTCCATCCCTAGTACCTGGTCACATCTCCATCCCTAGTACCTAGTCACATCTCCATCCCTAGTACCTGGTCACATCTCCATCCCAGTACCTAGTCACATCTCCATCCCTAGTACCTGGTCACATCTCCATCCCTAGTACCTGGTCACATCTCCATCCCTAGTACCTGGTCACATCTCCATCCCTAGTACCTAGTCACATCTCCATCCCTAGTACCTGGTCACATCTCCATCCCTAGTACCTGGTCACATCTCCATCCCTAGTACCTAGTCACATCTCCATCCCTAGTACCTGGTCACATCTCCATCCCTAGTACCTGGTCACATCTCCATCCCTAGTACCTGGTCACATCTCCATCCCTAGTACCTAGTCACATCTCCATCCCTAGTACCTGGTCACATCTCCATCCCTAGTACCTGGTCACATCTCCATCCTAGTACCTAGTCACATCTCCATCCCTAGTACCTGGTCACATCTCCATCCCTAGTACCTGGTCACATCTCCATCCCTAGTACCTAGTCACATCTCCATCCTAGTACCTGGTCACATCTCCATCCCTAGTACCTGGTCACATCTCCATCCTAGTACCTGGTCACATCTCCATCCCTAGTACCTGGTCACATCTCCATCCCTAGTACCTGGTCACATCTCCATCCCTAGTACCTGGTCACATCTCCATCCCTAGTACCTGGTCACATCTCCATCCCTAGTACCTGGTCACATCTCCATCCCTAGTACCTAGTCACATCTCCATCCCTAGTACCTGGTCACATCTCCATCCCTAGTACCTGGTCACATCTCCATCCCTAGTACCTGGTCACATCTCCATCCCTAGTACCTAGTCACATCTCCATCCCTAGTACCTAGTCACATCTCCATCCCTAGTACCTGGTCACATCTCCATCCCTAGTACCTGGTCACATCTCCATCCCTAGTACCTAGTCACATCTCCATCCTAGTACCTAGTCACATCTCCATCCCGTACCCTGGTCACATCTCCATCCTAGTACCTGGTCACATCTCCATCCCTAGTACCTGGTCACATCTCCATCCCTAGTACCTAGTCACATCTCCATCCTAGTACCTGGTCACATCTCCATCCCTAGTACCTAGTCACATCTCCATCCCTAGTACCTGGTCACATCTCCATCCCTAGTACCTGGTCACATCTCCATCCCTAGTACCTAGTCACATCTCCATCCCTAGTACCTGGTCACATCTCCATCCCTAGTACCTGGTCACATCTCCATCCCTAGTACCTAGTCACATCTCCATCCCTAGTACCTAGTCACATCTCCATCCCTAGTACCTGTCACATCTCCATCCCTAGTACCTGGTCACATCTCCATCCCTAGTACCTGGTCACATCTCCATCCCTAGTACCTAGTCACATCTCCATCCCTAGTACCTGGTCACATCTCCATCCCTAGTACCTGGTCACATCTCCATCCCTAGTACCTAGTCACATCTCCATCCCTAGTACCTGGTCACATCTCCATCCCTAGTACCTAGTCACATCTCCATCCCTAGTACCTAGTCACATCTCCATCCCTAGTACCTGGTCACATCTCCATCCCTAGTACCTGGTCACATCTCCATCCCTAGTACCTAGTCACATCTCCATCCCTAGTACCTAGTCACATCTCCATCCCTAGTACCTGGTCACATCTCCATCCCTAGTACCTAGTCACATCTCCATCCCATCCTAGTACCTGATCACATCTCCATCCCTAGTACCTGGTCACATCTCCATCCCTAGTACCTGGTCACATCTCCATCCCTAGTACCTAGTCACATCTCCATCCCTAGTACCTAGTCACATCTCCATCCCTAGTACCTAGTCACATCTCCATCCCTAGTACCTAGTCACATCTCCATCCCTAGTACCTGGTCACATCTCCATCCCTAGTACCTGGTCACATCTCCATCCTAGTACCTAGTCACATCTCCATCCTAGTACCTGGTCACATCTCCATCTAGTACCTGGTCACATCTCCATCCCTAGTACCTAGTCACATCTCCATCCTAGTACCTAGTCACATCTCCATCCTAGTACCTGGTCACATCTCCATCCTAGTACCTGGTCACATCTCCATCCTAGTACCTGGTCACATCTCCATCCTAGTACCTGGTCACATCTCCATCCCTAGTACCTAGTCACATCTCCATCCCTAGTACCTGGTCACATCTCCATCCCTAGTACCTGGTCACATCTCCATCCCTAGTACCTGGTCACATCTCCATCCCTAGTACCTGGTCACATCTCCATCCCTAGTACCTAGTCACATCTCCATCCCTAGTACCTGGTCACATCTCCATCCCTAGTACCTAGTCACATCTCCATCCCTAGTACCTGGTCACATCTCCATCCTAGTACCTAGTCACATCTCCATCCCTAGTACCTGGTCACATCTCCATCCCTAGTACCTGGTCACATCTCCATCCCTAGTACCTGGTCACATCTCCATCCCTAGTACCTAGTCACATCTCCATCCCTAGTACCTAGTCACATCTCCATCCCTAGTACCTGGTCACATCTCCATCCCTAGTACCTGGTCACATCTCCATCCCTAGTACCTAGTCACATCTCCATCCCTAGTACCTAGTCACATCTCCATCCCTAGCACCTGGTCACATCTCCATCCCTAGTACCTAGTCACATCTCCATCCCTAGTACCTAGTCACATCTCCATCCCTAGCACCTGGTCACATCTCCATCCCTAGTACCTAGTCACATCTCCATCCCTAGTACCTAGTCATCTCCATCCTAGTACCTGGTCACATCTCCATCCCTAGTACCTAGTCACATCTCCATCCTAGTACCTAGTCACATCTCCATCCCTAGTACCTAGTCACATCTCCATCCCTAGTACCTGGTCACATCTCCATCCCTAGTACCTGGTCACATCTCCATCCCTAGTACCTAGTCACATCTCCATCCCTAGTACCTGGTCACATCTCCATCCCTAGTACCTAGTCACATCTCCATCCCTAGTACCTGGTCACATCTCCATCCCTAGCACCTGGTCACATCTCCATCCCTAGTACCTGGTCACATCTCCATCCCTAGTACCTAGTCACATCTCCATCCCTAGTACCTGGTCACATCTCCATCCCTAGTACCTAGTCACATCTCCATCCCAAGTACCTGGTCACATCTCCATCCCTAGTACCTGGTCACATCTCCATCCCTAGTACCTAGTCACATCTCCATCCCTAGTACCTAGTCACATCTCCATCCCTAGTACCTGGTCACATCTCCATCCCTAGTACCTAGTCACATCTCCATCCCTAGCACCTGGTCACATCTCCATCCCTAGCACCTGGTCACATCTCCATCCCTAGTACCTAGTCACATCTCCATCCCTAGTACCTGGTCACATCTCCATCCCTAGTACCTAGTCACATCTCCATCCCTAGTACCTAGTCACATCTCCATCCCTAGCACCTGGTCACATCTCCATCCCTAGCACCTGGTCACATCTCCATCCCTAGTACCTAGTCACATCTCCATCCCTAGTACCTAGTCACATCTCCATCCCTAGTACCTAGTCACATCTCCATCCCTAGCACCTAGTCACATCTCCATCCCTAGTACCTAGTCACATCTCCATCCCTAGTACCTGGTCACATCTCCATCCTAGTACCTAGTCACATCTCCATCCCTAGTACCTGGTCACATCTCCATCCTAGCACCTGGTCACATCTCCATCCCTAGTACCTAGTCACATCTCCATCCCTAGTACCTGGTCACATCTCCATCCCTAGTACCTAGTCACATCTCCATCCCTAGTACCTGGTCACATCTCCATCCCTAGTACCTGGTCACATCTCCATCCCTAGTACCTAGTCACATCTCCATCCCAAGTACCTGGTCACATCTCCATCCCTAGTACCTAGTCACATCTCCATCCCTAGTACCTGGTCACATCTCCATCCTAGTACCTGGTCACATCTCCATCCCTAGTACCTGGTCACATCTCCATCCCCTAGTACCTCCTAGTCCTGGTCTCTCCATCCCTCCTGGTCACATCTCCATCCTAGTACCTGGTCACATCTCCATCCCTAGTACCTGGTCACATCTCCATCCCTAGTACCTGGTCACATCTCCATCCCTAGTACCTGGTCACATCTCCATCCCTAGTACCTAGTCACATCTCCATCCCTAGTACCTGGTCACATCTCCATCCCTAGTACCTAGTCACATCTCCATCTCCATCCCTAGTACCTGGTCACATCTCCATCCCTAGTACCTGGTCACATCTCCATCCCTAGTACCTAGTCACATCTCCATCCCTAGCACCTAGTCACATCTCCATCCCAAGTACCTGGTCACATCTCCATCCCTAGTACCTGGTCACATCTCCATCCCTAGTACCTAGTCACATCTCCATCCCAAGTACCTGGTCACATCTCCATCCCTAGTACCTGGTCACATCTCCATCCCTAGTACCTAGTCACATCTCCATCCCTAGCACCTGGTCACATCTCCATCCCTAGTACCTAGTCACATCTCCATCCCTAGTACCTGGTCACATCTCCATCCCTAGTACCTAGTCACATCTCCATCCCTAGCACCTAGTCACATCTCCATCCCTAGCACCTGGTCACATCTCCATCCCTAGTACCTAGTCACATCTCCATCCCTAGTACCTAGTCACATCTCCATCCCTAGTACCTAGTCACATCTCCATCCCTAGTACCTGGTCACATCTCCATCCCTAGTACCTGGTCACATCTCCATCCCTAGTACCTAGTCACATCTCCATCCCAGTACCTGGTCACATCTCCATCCCTAGTACCTAGTCACATCTCCATCCCTAGTACCTGGTCACATCTCCATCCCTAGTACCTAGTCACATCTCCATCCCAGTACCTGGTCACATCTCCATCCCTAGTACCTGGTCACATCTCCATCCTAGTACCTGATCACATCTCCATCCCTAGTACCTAGTCACATCTCCATCCCTAGTACCTGGTCACATCTCCATCCCTAGTACCTAGTCACATCTCCATCCCTAGTACCTGGTCACATCTCCATCCCTAGTACCTGGTCACATCTCCATCCCTAGTACCTGGTCACATCTCCATCCCTAGTACCTAGTCACATCTCCATCCCTAGTACCTGGTCACATCTCCATCCTAGTACCTAGTCACATCTCCATCCCTAGTACCTAGTCACATCTCCATCCCTAGTACCTGGTCACATCTCCATCCTAGTACCTGGTCACATCTCCATCCCTAGTACCTAGTCACATCTCCATCCCTAGTACCTAGTCACATCTCCATCCCTAGTACCTGGTCACATCTCCATCCCTAGTACCTAGTCACATCTCCATCCCTAGTACCTGGTCACATCTCCATCCCTAGCACCTGGTCACATCTCCATCCCTAGTACCTAGTCACATCTCCATCCCAAGTACCTGGTCACATCTCCATCCATAGCACCTGGTCACATCTCCATCCCTAGTACCTGATCACATCTCCATCCCTAGTACCTAGTCACATCTCCATCCCTAGTACCTAGTCACATCTCCATCCCTAGCACCTGGTCACATCTCCATCCCTAGTACCTAGTCACATCTCCATCCCTAGTACCTAGTCACATCTCCATCCCTAGTACCTAGTCACATCTCCATCCCTAGCACCTGGTCACATCTCCATCCATAGCACCTGGTCACATCTCCATCCCTAGTACCTAGTCACATCTCCATCCCTAGTACCTAGTCACATCTCCATCCCTAGTACCTGGTCACATCTCCATCCCTAGCACCTGGTCACATCTCCATCCTAGTACCTAGTCACATCTCCATCCCTAGTACCTGGTCACATCTCCATCCTAGTACCTAGTCACATCTCCATCCTAGTACCTGGTCACATCTCCATCCTAGCACCTGGTCACATCTCCATCCCTAGTACCTAGTCACATCTCCATCCTAGTACCTAGTCACATCTCCATCCCTAGTACCTAGTCACATCTCCATCCTAGTACCTGGTCATCATCTCCATCCCTAGTACCTGGTCACATCTCCATCCCTAGTACCTAGTCACATCTCCATCCCTAGTACCTGGTCACATCTCCATCCCTAGTACCTGGTCACATCTCCATCCCTAGTACCTGGTCACATCTCCATCCCTAGTACCTAGTCACATCTCCATCCCTAGTACCTAGTCACATCTCCATCCCTAGTACCTGGTCACATCTCCATCCTAGTACCTAGTCACATCTCCATCCCTAGTACCTGGTCACATCTCCATCCCTAGTACCTAGTCACATCTCCATCCCTAGTACCTAGTCACATCTCCATCCCTAGTACCTAGGTCACATCTCCATCCCTAGTACCTAGTCACATCTCCATCCCTAGTACCTGGTCACATCTCCATCCCTAGTACCTGGTCACATCTCCATCCCTAGTACCTGGTCACATCTCCATCCCTAGCACCTGGTCACATCTCCATCCCTAGTACCTGGTCACATCTCCATCCCTAGTACCTGGTCACATCTCCATCCCTAGTACCTGGTCACATCTCCATCCCTAGCACCTGGTCACATCTCCATCCCTAGTACCTAGTCACATCTCCATCCCAAGTACCTGGTCACATCTCCATCCCTAGCACCTGGTCACATCTCCATCCCTAGTACCTGGTCACATCTCCATCCCTAGTACCTAGTCACATCTCCATCCTAGTACCTGGTCACATCTCCATCCCTAGTACCTAGTCACATCTCCATCCCTAGTACCTGGTCACATCTCCATCCCTAGTACCTGGTCACATCTCCATCCCTAGTACCTAGTCACATCTCCATCCCTAGTACCTGGTCACATCTCCATCCCTAGTACCTGGTCACATCTCCATCCCTAGTACCTAGTCACATCTCCATCCCTAGTACCTAGTCACATCTCCATCCCTAGTACCTGGTCACATCTCCATCCCTAGTACCTGGTCACATCTCCATCCCTAGTACCTGGTCACATCTCCATCCTAGTACCTAGTCACATCTCCATCCCTAGTACCTGGTCACATCTCCATCCCTAGTACCTGTCACATCTCCATCCCTAGTACCTGGTCACATCTCCATCCCTAGTACCTAGTCACATCTCCATCCCTAGTACCTAGTCACATCTCCATCCCTAGTACCTGGTCACATCTCCATCCCTAGTACCTAGTCACATCTCCATCCTAGTACCTGGTCACATCTCCATCCCTAGTACCTGGTCACATCTCCATCCCTAGTACCTGGTCACATCTCCATCCTAGTACCTAGTCACATCTCCATCCCTAGTACCTGGTCACATCTCCATCCTAGTACCTGGTCACATCTCCATCCCTAGTACCTGGTCACATCTCCATCCCTAGTACCTGGTCACATCTCCATCCTAGTACCTGGTCACATCTCCATCCCTAGTACCTGGTCACATCTCCATCCTAGTACCTGGTCACATCTCCATCCCTAGTACCTGGTCACATCTCCATCCTAGTACCTAGTCACATCTCCATCCCTAGTACCTAGTCACATCTCCATCCCTAGTACCTAGTCACATCTCCATCCCTAGCACCTGGTCACATCTCCATCCCTAGTACCTAGTCACATCTCCATCCCAAGTACCTGGTCACATCTCCATCCATAGCACCTGGTCACATCTCCATCCCTAGTACCTGATCACATCTCCATCCCTAGTACCTAGTCACATCTCCATCCCTAGTACCTGGTCACATCTCCATCCCTAGTACCTGGTCACATCTCCATCCCAAGTACCTGGTCACATCTCCATCCCTAGTACCTGGTCACATCTCCATCCCTAGTACCTAGTCACATCTCCATCCCTAGTACCTAGTCACATCTCCATCCCTAGTACCTGGTCACATCTCCATCCCTAGTACCTGGTCACATCTCCATCCCTAGTACCTGGTCACATCTCCATCCCTAGTACCTGGTCACATCTCCATCCCTAGTACCTGGTCACATCTCCATCCCTAGTACCTGGTCACATCTCCATCCCTAGTACCTGGTCACATCTCCATCCCTAGTACCTGGTCACATCTCCATCCCTAGTACCTAGTCACATCTCCATCCCTAGTACCTGGTCACATCTCCATCCCTAGTACCTGGTCACATCTCCATCCCTAGTACCTGGTCACATCTCCATCCCTAGTACCTGGTCACATCTCCATCCCTAGTACCTGGTCACATCTCCATCCCTAGTACCTGGTCACATCTCCATCCCTAGTACCTGGTCACATCTCCATCCCTAGTACCTGGTCACATCTCCATCCCTAGCACCTGGTCACATCTCCATCCCTAGTACCTAGTCACATCTCCATCCCTAGTACCTGGTCACATCTCCATCCCTAGTACCTGGTCACATCTCCATCCTAGTACCTGGTCACATCTCCATCCATAGCACCTGGTCACATCTCCATCCCTAGTACCTAGTCACATCTCCATCCCTAGTACCTGGTCACATCTCCATCCCTAGTACCTGGTCACATCTCCATCCCTAGTACCTAGTCACATCTCCATCCCTAGTACCTAGTCACATCTCCATCCCTAGCACCTGGTCACATCTCCATCCCTAGTACCTAGTCACATCTCCATCCCTAGTACCTAGTCACATCTCCATCCCTAGCACCTGGTCACATCTCCATCCCTAGTACCTAGTCACATCTCCATCCCTAGTACCTAGTCACATCTCCATCCCTAGTACCTAGTCACATCTCCATCCTAGTACCTGGTCACATCTCCATCTCCATCCCCCTAGTACCTGGTCACATCTCCATCCCTAGTACCTAGTCACATCTCCATCCCTAGTACATGGTCACATCTCCATCCCTAGTACCTGGTCACATCTCCATCCCTAGTACCTGGTCACATCTCCATCCCTAGTACCTAGTCACATCTCCATCCCTAGTACCTAGTCACATCTCCATCCCTAGTACCTAGTCACATCTCCATCCCTAGTACCTAGTCACATCTCCATCCCTAGTACCTGGTCACATCTCCATCCCTAGTACCTGGTCACATCTCCATCCCTAGTACCTGGTCACATCTCCATCCCTAGTACCTAGTCACATCTCCATCCCTAGTACCTGGTCACATCTCCATCCCAAGTACCTGGTCACATCTCCATCCCTAGTACCTGGTCACATCTCCATCCCTAGTACCTAGTCACATCTCCATCCCTAGTACCTGGTCACATCTCCATCCTAGTACCTAGTCACATCTCCATCCCAAGTACCTGGTCACATCTCCATCCCTAGTACCTAGTCACATCTCCATCCCTAGTACCTGATCACATCTCCATCCCTAGTACCTGGTCACATCTCCATCCCTAGTACCTGGTCACATCTCCATCCCTAGTACCTGGTCACATCTCCATCCCTAGTACCTGGTCACATCTCCATCCCTAGTACCTAGTCACATCTCCATCCCTAGTACCTGGTCACATCTCCATCCCTAGTACCTGGTCACATCTCCATCCCTAGTACCTGGTCACATCTCCATCCCTAGTACCTGGTCACATCTCCATCCCTAGTACCTGGTCACATCTCCATCCTAGTACCTGGTCACATCTCCATCCCTAGTACCTGGTCACATCTCCATCCCTAGTACCTGGTCACATCTCCATCCCAAGTACCTGGTCACATCTCCATCCCTAGTACCTGGTCACATCTCCATCCCTAGTACCTGGTCACATCTCCATCCCTAGCACCTGGTCACATCTCCATCCTAGTACCTGGTCACATCTCCATCCCTAGTACCTAGTCACATCTCCATCCCTAGTACCTAGTCACATCTCCATCCCTAGCACCTGGTCACATCTCCATCCCTAGTACCTAGTCACATCTCCATCCCAAGTACCTGGTCACATCTCCATCCCTAGCACCTGGTCACATCTCCATCCCTAGTACCTGATCACATCTCCATCCCTAGTACCTGGTCACATCTCCATCCCTAGTACCTAGTCACATCTCCATCCCTAGTACCTGGTCACATCTCCATCCCTAGTACCTGGTCACATCTCCATCCCTAGTACCTAGTCACATCTCCATCCCTAGTACCTGGTCACATCTCCATCCTAGTACCTGGTCACATCTCCATCCATAGCACCTGGTCACATCTCCATCCCTAGTACCTAGTCACATCTCCATCCCTAGCACCTGGTCACATCTCCATCCCTAGCACCTGGTCACATCTCCATCCCTAGTACCTGGTCACATCTCCATCCCTAGTACCTGGTCACATCTCCATCCCTAGTACCTGGTCACATCTCCATCCATAGTACCTGGTCACATCTCCATCCCTAGTACCTGGTCACATCTCCATCCCTAGTACCTGGTCACATCTCCATCCCTAGCACCTGGTCACATCTCCATCCCTAGTACCTAGTCACATCTCCATCCTAGTACCTAGTCACATCTCCATCCCTAGTACCTGGTCACATCTCCATCCTAGTACCTGGTCACATCTCCATCCTAGTACCTGGTCACATCTCCATCCCTAGTACCTAGTCACATCTCCATCCCTAGTACCTGGTCACATCTCCATCCCATCCCTCCTAGTACCTGGTCACATCTCCATCCCTAGTACCTAGTCACATCTCCATCCCTAGTACCTGGTCACATCTCCATCCCTAGTACCTGGTCACATCTCCATCCCTAGTACCTGGTCACATCTCCATCCCTAGTACCTGGTCACATCTCCATCCCAAGTACCTGGTCACATCTCCATCCCTAGTACCTGGTCACATCTCCATCCCTAGTACCTGGTCTCATCTCCATCCCTAGTACCTGGTCACATCTCCATCCCTAGTACCTGATCACATCTCCATCCTAGTACCTGGTCACATCTCCATCCCTAGTACCTGGTCACATCTCCATCCCTAGTACCTGGTCACATCTCCATCCTAGTACCTAGTCACATCTCCATCCCAAGTACCTGGTCACATCTCCATCCCTAGTACCTGGTCACATCTCCATCCTAGTACCTGGTCACATCTCCATCCCTAGTACCTGTCACATCTCCATCCCTAGTACCTGGTCACATCTCCATCCATAGCACCTGGTCACATCTCCATCCCTAGTACCTGATCACATCTCCATCCCTAGTACCTGTCACATCTCCATCCCTAGTACCTGGTCACATCTCCATCCCTAGTACCTGGTCACATCTCCATCCCTAGTACCTAGTCACATCTCCATCCCTAGTACCTAGTCACATCTCCATCCCTAGTACCTGGTCACATCTCCATCCCTAGTACCTGGTCACATCTCCATCCCTAGTACCTAGTCACATCTCCATCCCTAGTACCTGGTCACATCTCCATCCCTAGTACCTGGTCACATCTCCATCCCTAGTACCTGGTCACATCTCCATCCCTAGTACCTGGTCACATCTCCATCCCTAGCACCTGGTCACATCTCCATCCCTAGTACCTGGTCACATCTCCATCCCAGTACCTG
Source organism: Oncorhynchus tshawytscha (assembly GCF_018296145.1). Taxonomy (NCBI): domain Eukaryota; kingdom Metazoa; phylum Chordata; class Actinopteri; order Salmoniformes; family Salmonidae; genus Oncorhynchus; species Oncorhynchus tshawytscha. Next base: position 76,156,483 of record NC_056435.1, read on the forward strand.
GTCACATCTCCATCCCTAGCACCTGGTCACATCTCCATCCCTAGTACCTGATCACATCTCCATCCCTAGTACCTGGTCACATCTCCATCCCTAGTACCTAGTCACATCTCCATCCCTAGTACCTGGTCACATCTCCATCCCTAGTACCTGGTCACATCTCCATCCCTAGTACCTGGTCACATCTCCATCCCTAGTACCTGGTCACATCTCCATCCCTAGTACCTGGTCACATCTCCATCCCTAGTACCTGGTCACATCTCCATCCCTAGTACCTAGTCACATCTCCATCCCTAGTACCTAGTCACATCTCCATCCCTAGTACCTGGTCACATCTCCATCCCTAGTACCTGGTCACATCTCCATCCCTAGTACCTGGTCAGATCTCCATCCCTAGTACCTAGTCACATCTCCATCCCTAGTACCTGGTCACATCTCCATCCATCCCTAGTACCTGGTCACATCTCCATCCCTAGTACCTGGTCACATCTCCATCCCTAGTACCTGGTCACATCTCCATCCCTAGTACCTGGTCACATCTCCATCCCTAGTACCTGGTCACATCTCCATCCCAGTACCTGATCACATCTCCATCCCTAGTACCTGGTCACATCTCCATCCCTAGTACCTGGTCACATCTCCATCCATAGCACCTGGTCACATCTCCATCCCTAGTACCTGGTCACATCTCCATCCCTAGTACCTAGTCACATCTCCATCCCTAGTACCTAGTCACATCTCCATCCCTAGCACCTGGTCACATCTCCATCCCTAGTACCTAGTCACATCTCCATCCCAAGTACCTGGTCACATCTCCATCCATAGCACCTGGTCACATCTCCATCCCTAGTACCTGATCACATCTACATCCCTAGTACCTAGTCACATCTACATCCCTAGTACCTGGTCACATCTCCATCCCTACTACCTAGTCACATCTCCATCCCAAGTACCTGGTCACATTTCCATCCCTAGCACCTGGTCACATCTCCATCCCTAGCACCTAGTCACATCTCCATCCCTAGTACCTAGTCACATCTCCATCCCTAGTACCTAGTCACATCTCCATCCCTAGTACCTAGTCACATCTCCATCCCTAGTACCTAGTCACATCTCCATCCCTAGTACCTGGTCACATCTCCATCCCTAGTACCTAGTCACATCTCCATCCCTAGTACATGGTCACATCTCCATCTCCATCCCTAGTACCTGGTCACATCTCCATCCCTAGTACCTAGTCACATCTCCATCCCTAGTACATGGTCACATCTCCATCCCTAGTACCTGGTCACATCTCCATCCCTAGTACCTGGTCACATCTCCATCCCTAGTACCTGGTCACATCTCCATCCCAAGTACCTGGTCACATCTCCATCCCTAGTACCTGGTCACATCTCCATCCCTAGTACCTGGTCTCATCTCCATCCCTAGTACCTGGTCTCATCCCTATCTCCATCCCATCCCTAGTACCTGATCACATCTCCATCCCTAGTACCTGGTCACATCTCCATCCCTAGTACCTGGTCACATCTCCATCCCTAGTACCTGGTCACATCTCCATCCCTAGTACCTGGTCACATCTCCATCCCTAGTACCTGGTCACATCTCCATCCCTAGTACCTGGTCACATCTCCATCCCTAGTACCTGGTCACATCTCCATCCCTAGTACCTGGTCACATCTCCATCCCTAGTACCTGGTCTCATCTCCATCCCTAGTACCTGGTCACATCTCCATCCCTAGTACCTGATCACATCTCCATCCCTAGTACCTGGTCACATCTCCATCCCTAGTACCTGGTCACATCTCCATCCATAGCACCTGGTCACATCTCCATCCCTAGTACCTAGTCACATCTCCATCCCAAGTACCTGGTCACATCTCCATCCCTAGTACCTGGTCACATCTCCATCCCTAGTACCTGGTCACATCTCCATCCCTAGTACCTGGTCACATCTCCATCCCTAGTACCTAGTCACATCTCCATCCCTAGTACATGGTCACATCTCCATCTCCATCCCTAGTACCTGGTCACATCTCCATCCCTAGTACCTAGTCACATCTCCATCCCTAGTACATGGTCACATCTCCATCCCTAGTACCTGGTCACATCTCCATCCCTAGTACCTGGTCACATCTCCATCCCTAGTACCTGGTCACATCTCCATCCCAAGTACCTGGTCACATCTCCATCCCTAGTACCTGGTCACATCTCCATCCCTAGTACCTGGTCTCATCTCCATCCCTAGTACCTGGTCACATCTCCATCCCTAGTACCTGATCACATCTCCATCCCTAGTACCTTGTCACATCTCCATCCCTAGTACCTGGTCACATCTCCATCCCTAGTACCTGGTCACATCTCCATCCCAAGTACCTGGTCACATCTCCATCCCTAGTACCTAGTCACATCTACATCCCTAGTAGCTGGTCACATCTCCATCCCTAGTACCTGGTCACATCTCCATCCCTAGTACCTGGTCTCATCTCCATCCCTAGTACCTGGTCACATCTCCATCCCTAGTACCTGGTCACATCTCCATCCCTAGTACCTGGTCACATCTCCATCCCTAGTACCTGGTCACATCTCCATCCCTAGTCCTGACCTGGTCACATCTCCATCCCTAGTACCTGGTCACATCTCCATCCCTAGTACCTGGTCACATCTCCATCCCTAGTACCTGGTCACATCTCCATCCCTAGTACCTGGTCACATCTCCATCCCTAGTACCTGGTCACATCTCCATCCCTAGTACCTGGTCACATCTCCATCCCTAGTACCTGGTCACATCTCCATCCCTAGTACCTGGTCACATCTCCATCCCTAGTACCTGGTCACATCTCCATCCCTAGTACCTGGTCACATCTCCATCCCTAGTACCTGATCACATCTCCATCCCTAGTACCTGGTCACATCTCCATCCCTAGCACCTGGTCACATCTCCATCCCTAGTACCTGGTCACATCTCCATCCCTAGTACCTGGTCACATCTCCATCCCTAGTACCTGATCACATCTCCATCCCTAGTACCTGGTCACATCTCCATCCCTAGTACCTAGTCACATCTCTATCCCTAGTACCTGGTCACATCTCCATCCCTAGTACCTGGTCACATCTCCATCCCTAGTACCTGGTCACATCTCCATCCCTAGTACCTGCATTATTGTACATACGGGACTGTTTCGGTTTTCATTTATTCTCTTGTTCTTTTGTATTTAGTGTTCAGTTAATTAAAGGAAAATGAACGCGTACCACGCTACGCTTTGGTCTACTCCTTCTTCCTCAGACGAACATCGTTAAACAATGTTCCTCTGATGTCCAAAAGATTTCATGTCTACATTTTTGTGATATGAAACATTTAAACAGCATGTACTTGAAAATCTGTTTTTAAATTATTTTAATTCGTGGAAATACATTTATTTGCTGTTAACTAGTCATTTACAGTTTATATGCCTTTAGTTTTCCATGTAGACCAAGTTATTGGTGAATTCTGGAAGCTATGTAAGGATTATTTCAGAGGTTTTTTTCAAGGGAGTGATATTGGTTCTTGTAGAATATGTTTAAGTTTCATCCATATTGTTATATTGTTCTTAACTATGAAGCTGTTTATATTCTTAGCTTCATCCTTTGAAAATAGACACATGAAAAGATTCTGGGGATGAGCATGCACATCTTCAATATCATCCCATTGTTCCTCTTTAGTGCATTTAACTATATGTTGAAAATAAAATCCCTGGGTAGTGAGTTGATACAATTCCAAGTCTGGAGTTTAAAACCACCCTCAGACTTAGGAAGGTTAAAACCACCCTTGTTTGATTATCTTGCGAAGGGAATAGCTGCACTGTTTGTATTCTGTCGTGTTTCCGGTCACCTTGCCCTGGTTAAAAGCGGTGGTTCGCACTTTCAGTTTTGCTCGAATGCTGCCATCAATCTAAGGTTTCTGGTTAGGGAATGTTTTAATAGTCACAAAGGGTATAGCATGTCCGATGCACTTGCTAATAAATTCTCTCACTGAGTCAGTGTATACATCAATGTTGTTGTCTGAGGCTATCCAGAACATATCCCAGTCTACCTGATCGAAGCAATCTTGAAGCGTGGAATCTGACTGGTCAGACCAGACTGTTTTAGTTCCTGTTTATAGGCTGAGAGCAACAAAATGGAGTCACAGTCAGACTTGCCGAAGGCATAGTGGGGGAGGGCTTCGTATGCATCGGGAAGTTCGTGTAGCAATGATCCAGAATACTAACAGCTCGAGTCGTGCATTTGATATGCTGAAAGAATTTAGGAAGTGTTGTTCTTAGGTTAGCTTTGTTAAAATCCCAAGCTACAATAAATGTTGCCTCAGGATGTATGGTTTCCAGTTTACATAGAGTCCAGTGAAGTTCCTTCAGGGCCGACAAGGGATTTGCTTAGGGGGATATGCACGGCTGTGATTATAATCGAAGATAATTATTTTGGGAGATAATGCGGTTGGCATTTGATTGTAAGGAATTCTAGGTCAAGTGAACAAAAGGACTTGAGTTCCTGTATGTTGTTGTGATTACACCATGAGTTGTTAATCATACACCCTGTCCTTCTTACCAGAGAGATGTTTGTTTCTGTCAGTGCGATGCGTGAAGAAACCAGTTGGCTGTTCCGACTCTGACAACATATCCAGAGTGAGACCTGTTTCCTTTAAACAAAGAATGTTACAATCTCTGATGTCTCTCTGGAAGTCAACTCATGCCCTGATTTCGTTCACCTTGTTGTCTAGAGATTAATATGCTCGGAAGCGGTGGATGGTGTGCTCGCCTTCTGTGTATGATCAGTAGGCCACTCTGTCTTCCTCTCCTGCAGCGACCACGTTGTTTTGGGTTGGCCTCTGGGATAAGATCCCATGTCCAGGGTGGAGGTCCAAACGAAGGGTCCACTTCGGCAAAGCCGTACTGGTCGTACTGATGGTAAGTTGACATCTCTTTCATATCCAATAGTTCTTCCCGGCTGTATGTAGTAACACTTGAGATTTTCTGGGCTAACAATTTAAGAAATAATATATTCAAATAAAATAACAAATAACTGAGGTCACCCTGTTTTCAATTACTTTTCATTGGGAATTCAGATTTCTAAGGGACTTGCTTGCAGTTCATACCACTTCCACTGGATGTTACCAGTCTTTATAAATTGGTTGAGGTTAGTCCTTTGTGTAATGAAGAAGTACGGACATCTTGAAAAAGTGTCACTTCATGTGTACTGTTTGACAGAGGCGCAAGACCAGAAAACATACTTGAGTTTGTTTTCTTCCTTTATTGAACACGGATCATCCCGTCTTCAATTTGATCGATTATTTTCTTTAAAAAATACCTAAAATTGTATTACAAAAGTAATTTGAAATGTTTTGGCAAAGTTTACAGGTAACTTTTGAGATATTTTGTCGTCACGTTGCGCAAGTTGGAACCGGTGTTTTTCTGGATCAAACGGGCCAAATAAATGGATATTTTGGATAAATATGGACAGAATTAATCGAACAAAAGGACCATTTGTGATGTTTATAGGACATATTGGAGTGTCAACAGAAGAAGTTCGTCAAAGGTAAGGCATGAGTTATATTTTTATTTCTGCGTTTTGTGTCGCGCCTGCAGGGTTGAAATGTTTTCTCTCTTTTGTTTACTATGATGCTCTGCTCAGACAATAGCATCGTTTGCTTTCGCCAAAAAGCCTTTTTGAAATCTGGCATGTTGGCTGGATTCACAACACATGTAGCTTTAATTTGGTATCTTGCATGTGTGATTTCATGAAAGTTAGATTTTTATAGTAATTTATTTGAATTTGCGCTCTGCATTTTCTCTAGCTTTTGGCCAAGTGGGATGCTACCGTCCCACATATCCTAGAGAGGTTGTGTAAGTATCTGTATGAACATAACAAGATTCAACAACTGAGACATAAAGACATAAACTGAACAAGTTCCACAGACATGTGACTAACAGAACTGGAATAATGTGTCCCTGAACAAAGGGGGAGTCAAAATCAAAAGTAACAGTCTGTATCTGGTGTGGCCACCAGCTGCATTAAGTACTGCAGTGCATCTCCTCCTCATGGACTGCACCAGATTTGCCAGTTCTTGCTGTGAGATGTTACCCCACTCTTCCATCAAGGCACCTGCAAGTTCCCGGACATTTCTGGGGGGGAACAGCCCTAGCCCTCACCCTCCGGTTCAAAAGGTCCCAGATGTGCTCAATGGGATTGAGATCCGGGCTCTTCGTTGGCCATGGCAGAACACTGACATTCCTGTCTTGCAGGAAATCACGCACAGAACGAGCAGTATGGCTGGTGGCATTGTCATGCTGGAGGGTCCTGTCAGGATGAGCCTGTGGGAAGGGTACCACATGAGGGAGGAGGATGTCTTCCCTGTAAAGCACAGCGTTGAGATTGCCTGCAATGACAACATGCTCAGTCCAATGATGCTGTGACACACCGCCCCAGACCATGACGGACCCTCCACCTCCAAATCGATCCCACTCCAGAGTACAGGCCTTGGTGTAACGCTCATTCCTTCGATGATAAACGCGAATCCGACCATCACCCCTGGTGAGACAAAACCGCAATTCGTCAGTGAAGAGCATTTTTTGCCAGTCCTGTCTGGTCCAGCGACAGTGGGTTTGTGCCCATAGGCGACGTTGTTGCTAGTGATGTCTGGTGAGGACCTGCCTGTTGTTGTACAAGCCTACAAGCCCTCAGTCCAGCCTCTCTCAGCTGAGCACAGATGGAGGGATTGTGCATTCCCTGTGTAAGTCGGGCAGTTGTTGTTGCCGTCCTGTACCTGTCCCGCAGGTGTGATGTTCGCATGTACCGATCCTGTGCAGGTGTTGTTACACTGCGAGGACGATCAGCTGTCCGTCCTGTCTCCCTGTAGCGCTGTCTTAGGTGTCTCACAGTACGGACATTGCAATTTGTTGTCCTGGCCACATCTGCAGTCCTCATGCCTCCTTGCAGCATGCCTAAGGCACATTCACTCAGATGAGCAGGGACCCTGGGCATTTTTCTTTTGGTGTTTTTCAGAGTCAGTCGAAAGGCCTCATTGGTGTCCTAAATTAGCTGTTAGTGTCTTAACGACCATTTCACAGGTGCATGATCATTAATTGTTTATGGTTCATTGAACAACCATGGGAAACAGTGTTTAAACCCTTTACAATAAAGACCTGTGAAGTCATTTGGGTTTTACGAATGATCTTTGAAAGACAGGATCCTGAAAAATGGATGTGTTTATGAGTTTTAAATATTTGTTTTCTTCTTTATTATTCTTTAAAATAAAGGACAACAACCCTTGGCTTCTACTTCCAGCTTATTCATACTATATATGTTTTACGGACACAGTAACCATCCAATCCCACCCTTCAGCTACCCTCAACCCCTCCCTTCTACTGTCTGAAAACCATCCAATCCCACCCTTCAGATCCCCTCAACCCCTCCCATCTACTGTCTGAAAACCATCCAATCCCACCCTTCAGATCCCCTCAACCCCTCCCATCTACTGTATGTCTGAAAACCATCCAATCCCACCCTTCAGCTCCCCTCAACCCCTCCCATCTACTGTATGTCTGAAAACAATAATTTTTTTATTTCTAATTGTTGTATATTTTTCAACTAAAGTTCTAAACCTTTCCATTCTCGTAGTTTCTCAGTCTTTCCTCACACATCTACACACACATACGGAAGTCTGAAGTCTACATACACCTTAGCCAAATACATTTAAACTCCCTGTCTTAGGTCAGGATCACCACTTTATTTTAAGAATGTGAAATGTCAGAATAATAGTAGAGAGAATGATTTATTTCAGCTTTTATTTCTTTCCTCACATTCCCAGTGGGTCAGAAGTTTACATACACTCAATTAGTATTTGGTAGCATTGCCTTTAAATTGTTTAACTTGGGTCAAACGTTTCGGGTAGCCTTCCACAAGCTTCCCACAATAAGTTGGGTGAATTTTGGCCCATTCCTCCTGACAGAGCTGGTGTAACTGAGTCAGGTTTGTAGGCCTCCTTGCTCGAACACACTTTTTCAGTTCTGCCCACAAATGTTCTATAGGGTTGAGGTCAGGGCTTTATGATGGCCACTCCAATACATTGACTTTGTTGTCCTTAAGCCATTTTGCCACAACTTTGGAAATATGCTTGGGGTCATTGTCCATTTGTAAGACCAATTTGCGACCAAGCTTTATCTTCCTGACTGATGTTTTGAGATGCTGCTTCAATATATTCACATAATTTTCCTCCCTCATGATGCCATCTATTTTGTGAAGTGCACCAGTCCCTCCTGCAGCAAGCACCTTCACAACATGATGCTGCCACCCCTGTTCTTCAAGGTTGGGATGGTGTTCTTTGGCTTGCAAGCCTCCCCCTTTTTCCTCCAAACATAATGATGGTCATTATGGCCAAACAGTTATATTTTTGTTTCATCAGACCAGAGAACATTTCTCGAAAAAGTACGATATTTGTCCCCATGTGCAGTTGCAAACCGTAGTCTGTCTTTTTTATGGCGGTTTTGGAGAAGTGGCTTCTTCCTTGCTGAGCGGCCTTTCAGGTTATGTCGCTATAGAACTCGTTTTACTGTGGATACTTTTGTACCTGTTTCCTCCATCATCTTCACAAGGTCCTTTGCTGTTTTTCTGGGATTGATTTGCACTTTTCGCACCAAAGTACATTCATCTCTAGGAGACAGAATGCGTCTCCTTCCTGAGCGGTATGACGGCTGCGTGGTCCCATGGTGTTCATACTTGCGTACTATTGTTTGTACAGATGAATGTGGTACCTTCAGGCATTTGGAAATTGCTCCCAAGGACCAGACTTGTGGAGGTCTACAATTTTTTTTTTAGGTCTTGACTGATTTCTTTCGATTTTCCCGTGATGTCAAGCAAAGAGGCACTGTGTTTGAAGGTTGGCCTTGAAATACATCCACAGGTACATCTCCAATTGACTCAAATGATGTCAATTAGCCTATCAGAAGCTTCTAAAGCCATGACATCATTTCTGGAATTTTCCAAGCTGTTTAAAGGCACAGTCAACTTAGTGTATGTAAACCTCTGACCCACTGGAATTGTGATGCAGTGAATTATAAGCTAAATAATTTGTCTATAAACAAATGTTGGAAAAATGACTTCTGTCATGCACAAAGTAGATGTCCTAACCAATTTTTTTTTTACATTTAAATATTATTAACTATTATTGATCCTCAGCAACAATCCCACGGCCGTGACGACATTTACAGAGGAATGGTATGACATGTTAGGGTATACCAACTGAAAGGAACTAACAGTAAATTGGCAGCTAAATATGTTATTAGGTTGTTCGAGATTGGCTGACAGTCGATACTGATACTGAATTTTAAACATGGATGGAATTGAAACATTGTATGTTTGAGAGGGATGAGGCCAAAGGAACGGCACATAAGTCTGTCTGCACAACCGATTGGCAAACGTACTGCAAGTTGAGAAATCATGTGACCAAACTGAATAAAAAGAAGAAGAAACTACACTATGAAACAAAGATAAATGACATAAATAATGATAGTAAAAAAGCTTTGGAGCACCTTCAATTAAATTTTGGGCAAAAAAGGCAAACTCAGCTCCTTCATTCATTGAATCAGATGGTTCATTCATCACAAAACCCACTGATATTGCCAACTAATGATTTTTTCTTTTCATTGGCAAGATAAACAAACTTAGGGATGACATGCCAGCAACAAACCCTGACACTACACATCCAAGTATAGCTGACTAAAGGCTAGAACTTCAATGTTAGGATAGTCTCTGAGACTGGACGCAGGGAGGTCATGACCCGTCTCTTGCTGTCTCTTGACTTCTACCTTTCTCACCTTTCCATCTCTGCCTGGAAAGGTCTTTCTGACGATGCCCATGGGCCAGTCGTTTCTTTTTGCTTGGCTGTCTTTCAGGTTGGGCTTCTCATTTTGTCACTTCTGACAACAAGGAATAACAAGGAACAAGGAATATATTATTTCTTCCAATGGTGCCAGAAGGTGTCGGCAAGGCTCTATACTCCTCCATTGACGGCTGAAGAGGTCTTTCTCGTTGAATTCCCCTTGTGGATGGGGAATGGCAGTGACCTATTGGGTGAGGAGTGTCGCTGGTGTCAAGATGGGGGGAGTCTGGATCCGTAGACACAGGAACCAAGCATTCATAATGGCTGAGACTTCAACCATAAATGGAGTCAAGACTTTGTGAGGAAGCTTGGATGGACCCACCTTCAGCAACATGAAATCCAAGATGCGCCTCGTGACTCTAATCATTCTCTCCCAGCTGCCTCCCATGTGAAATGAGTGTGGTGGGTTGAAGACCCAAGTACACCCCTTGTCACTCTGAACGGCCTCCATCTTCAGCTCTCTGCAAGCCACGATGAAATTTAAGCCACAGTCGGACCTGATTTGTTTGACTGGTCCTCTGACAGAAAAGAACCACCGCAGAGTATTTATGAAGCTTGAGGAGTCCATTGACTCAATGACTTCAATGTGTATTGCCCTGGTGCTCATACATGTAAACAGCACAGCCAAGCGCTTGATCATGTATTGTCAGATAATTGAGGGTAGCCTATCCATTTAGCATGTAGCTAGCTAGCTAAGTAAACAACATGTACCATTTAGTTTGCTTCATCAGAGATTAGAAATTTGGAAAGAGCTTCGGCAGGTCCTCTTTGTGGTAAAGTTGTCAATCAGACTATTATCACTATAGATGGAAAGTAAATATAGCCATCTAGTTTATCACCTGAAAGTTAGCTTGTTAGCTAGCCATATCGATGTGATCTGTTATTAGCTTGTTAGCTAGCCATATTACGTGATCTGTTATTAGCTTGTTAGCTAGCCATATTGACGTGATCTGTTATTAGCTTGTTAGCTAGCCATATTGATGTGATCTGTTATTAGCTTGTTAGCTAGCCATATTGACGTGATCTGTTATTAGCTAGCTAGCTAATTTGACATGGTCCATCAATCAATTAGTCTATCATGTAGCATCTACCAGCAGCAATCAAATCAAATCAAATTGTATTTGTCAAAAGCGCCGATTACAACAGGTGTAGACCGTACTGTGAAATGCTTACTTACAATGCTGTTTTAAGAAGAAAAAAATATATATATAATATATATGGTATAGAGGTCCTGGATGGCAAGAAGCTTGGACCAGAAGCATACCAGGCAGTGATGCAACCAGTCAGGATGATCTCGATGGTGCAGCTGTAGAACCTTTTGAGGATCTGAGGACTCATGCCAAATCTTTTCAGTCTCCTGAGGGGGAAAAGGCTTTGTTGTGCTCTCTTCACGACTGTCTTGGTGTGTTTGGACCATTCTAGTTTGTTGTTGATGTGGACACAAAGGAACCTGAAGCTCTCAACCTGCTCCACTACAGCCCCGTTGATGAGAAGGGAGGCTGAAAAGGGGATAATGTTTACTAATTTCGTTAGGTAGGCCTACGTTGTTTGGAGAAGAAAGTACATTTGTTCTACTTACCATTATGTTTAGCCAACTGTAAAGTTTCTACCGGTATCAGCTAACAGTACATTGGCAAATGCGCCTTCTGCTGCTTAACTATATATCACTCAAATATCCAATTAATGGAGGCCAAAATTGAGAGATGTTGTCTGTCTACCCTCACGTATCTGAAATTACAGTGGGGCAAAAAAGTATTTAGTCAGCCACCAATTGTGCAAGTTCTCCCACTTAAAAAGATGAGAGAGGCCTGTAATTTTCATCATAGGTACACTTCAACTATGACAGACAAAATGAGAAAAAAAATCCAGAAAATCACATTGTAGGATTTTTAATGAATTTATTTGCAAATTATGGTGGAAAATAAGTATTTGGTCACCTACAAACAAGCAAGATCTCTGGCTCTCACAGACCTGTAACTACTTCTTTAAGAGGCTCCTCTGTTCTCCACTCGTTACCTGTATTAATGGCACCTGTTTAAACTTGTTATCAGTATAAAAGATACCTTCTTACCCTTTGTGCTGTTGTATGTGCCCAATAATGTTAGTACCATGTTTTGTGCTGCTACCATGTTGTTGTCAAGTTGTGTTGCTACCATGTTGTGCTGCTACCATGTTGTTGTCATGTTGTGTTGCTACCATGCTGTGTTGCTGCCTTGCTATGTTGTTGTATTAGGTCTCTCATAATGTATTGTTGTGTTGTCTGTCCTGTCGAGATGTGTATTTTATCCTATATTCCTTTTTTACTTATCATTCATTTTTAATCCCAGCCCTCCGTCCCCGCAGGAGGTCTTTTGCCTTTTGGTAGGCCGTCATTGTAAATAATAATTTGTTCTTTAACAGGCTTGCCTAGTTACATAAAGGTTACATTTAAAACGTAAAATAAATTACTAAATACATGGCTAAAGGCCAATCAGACTAGTGAACATAAAGACCAATCAGACTAGTGAACACGAAGACCAATCAGACTAGTGAACATAAAGACCAATCAGACTAGTGAACATAAAGACCAATCAGACTAGTGAACATAAAGACCAATCAGACTAGTGAACATAAAGACCAATCAGACTAGTGAACATAAAGACCAATCAGACTAGAGAACATAAAGACCAATCAGACTAGTGAACATAAAGACCAATCAGACTAGAGAACATAAAGACCAATCAGACTAGTGAACATAAAGACCAATCAGACTAGAGAACATAAAGACCAATCAGACTAGTGAACATAAAGACCAATCAGACTAGAGAACATAAAGACCAATCAGACTAGTGAACATAAAGACCAATCAGACTAGAGAACATAAAGACCAATCAGACTAGTGAACATAAAGACCAATCAGACTAGAGAACATAAAGACCAATCAGACTAGTGAACATGAAGACCAATCAGACTAGTGAACATAAAGACCAATCAGACTAGAGAACATAAAGACCAATCAGACTAGTGAACATGAAGACCAATCAGACTAGAGAACATGAAGACCAATCAGACTAGTGAACATAATCCATAGCTGTGTATTGTCGCTTTCCATGTTGTCTGTAGCTGGTGAGGTGTGGAAACACTTTGTTGCTATGTATTTTGTTTTGTTTCTTGTTCTATGTTGCTCTGTCTGCATGGTACGTGTTGCTTGCTCTATGTTAATCTGTCTGCGTGCTACGCGATGCTTGTTCTATGTTAATCTGTCTGCGTGCTATGCGATGCTTGTTCTATGTTGCTCTGCATGGTCTCACTGCTCATTGATTGGCTGTAGTGTTATTGTAATTGTTTTTAATAACCTGCCCATGGACTACCTTTTAAAATTAGCCGGCTGGCTAAAACCGCCACTTTTACTGAAACGTTGATTAATGTGCACCGTCCCTGTAAAAAATGTAACCAGCTAACTGTCTCAATGGAAAACCATTAGAAGGCTTACTGACTCCTCTATAATGACTGTAATGTTATATTTATAAAGCCACTCTGTGAGACATAATATTTTTCTGAGAGAGAAATGAATGAATCAATTCATAAATTCCTGCAGCCAAAATGCCAAACCACATTTCAAGAGCTGGCTATAAACGGAGCCGTGATGTTTGAAGTGAAAAAAAGGTTGAAGGTGTTTTTGTTCCAAGCGAGGGCCACCCTGCTGACCAAAGTGGCACCTTTCAGTTTTGCTGTTACTTTTCAAAAATAAATGATTGGACATTAACCAATAAGCCACAGAATGTAATGTGAAAACACTGGAGCTGCCCAGAATATCTTCCTGAACACAACACATCTCTGTGACAGAAAACAATGTGGATTTTTTTGAGGAGACCCATTAAAAGGTTGGCAACAGACTGAGACAGACCGACTGACAGTGACTGATGATAGTGGAGAACGGTCATCATTGAAAAGGAGAAGCCTCAACAACAGACAGACAGACAGACAGACAGACAGACAGACAGACAGACAGACAGACAGACAGACAGACAGACAGACAGACAGACAGACAGACAGACAGACAGACAGACAGACAGACAGACAGACAGACAGACAGACAGACAGACAGACAGACAGACAGACAGACAGACAGACAGACTGACTGACTGACTGACTGCTCAACAAATAACTAATTTATACTTTTTGTATATGAGCCTCATTGTTTCCATGTTTCCAACAGTGTGCTCGAACTCTTTTTTTTAAACCTACGCCCCTCCTCCTGATTGACATTGTTTTCTATATAAAGAGTGCAGACGTCCATTGTTTCATTAAACTCTTCTTGTTGAGACAAGAATGAAATATAAACGCAACATGTAAAAGTGTTGGTCCCATGTTTCGACCTGAAATAAAAGATCCCAGAAATTTTAAATTTGCACAAAAAGCGTATTTCTCTCAAATTTTGTGCAGATTGTTTTTACATCCGTTAGTGAGCATTTCTCATTTGCCAAGATAATCCGTCCACCTGACAGTTGTGGCATATCAAGAAGCTGATTAAACAGCATGATCATTACACAGCTGCACCTTGTGCTGGGGACAATTAAAGGCCACTCTAAAATGTGCAGTTTTGTCACACAACACAATGCCAAAGATGTTTCTAGTTTTGAGGGAGCGAGCATTTGGCATGCTGACTGAAGAAATGTCCAACATAGCTTTTGCAAGAAAATTAAATGTTAATTTCTCTACCATAAACCGCCTCCAACATTATTTTATAGAATTTGGCAGTACGTCCAACCGGCGTCAAAACCGTGTAACCACGCCAGACCACGTGTAACCACGCCAGCCCAGGACCTCCACAACCGGCTTCTTCGCCTGCGGGATCGTCTGAGACCAGCCACCTGGACAGCTGTATTTCTGTCTGTAATAAAGCCCTTTTGTGGGGAAAAATGTATTCTGATTGGCTGGGTCTGGCAAGCCCACCCATGGCTGTGCCCCTGTCATGTGAAATCCATAGATTAGGCCTAATGAATTTATTTAAATTGGTTGATTTTGTTATATGAACTGTAACTCAGTAAAATCGTTGAAATTGTTGCATGTTGAATTCCTATTTTTGTTCAGTATAGATTTTAATCCGAACGAGACTAACCTGGTTAAATCAAATTATACTAGCAGGATGTGGTCCCTGTATACTAACTCTATTGGTTAACTCCCATGAATTACCATCATTAACACAACAGTAATGGTAGTTGACCGTAGTAAATACATAGAGATCTTCATCATGTTCCCAGGGGTGTATTTTGCCAAAAAATGCAGCAATTTGCTAACGTGCCCGCAGTAGACAGATATGGCAGCTAACATGTATAGTAAATCATTCATAATAATTCATAATTGTGAGGTCTAGGACACACACAGAGGGTGTTTATTTACCGGTGTAGCGCTGTGTGTGAGAGAGAGAGAGCTGGGTCTGGACAGAGAGTTGGGTTTCACTATAATGAGGATCATACGCACTTCTGGCACATACGCTAGATTAATCAGCAAGGCTCTAATCGTGGAGAAATTAACTGTGTGTGTGTGTGTGTGTGTGTGTGTGTGTGTGTGTGTGTGTGTGTGTGTGTGTGTGTGTGTGTGTGTGTGTGTGTGTGTGTGTGTGTGTGTGTGTGTGTGTGTGTGTTCATTCTACCACAGGCCTCCAGTCCACTGTTTTGTTTAAGACTCACGTTTTGACTTAGGGTTAGCCTCTCCTCCTCTTTCTCTTAATCTTTCTCCTTCTCTCCCCTCTCTCTTCTCCTCTCCTTCTCTCCTCTCCCCTCCTCTCTCTTCTCCCCTCTCCTCTCCTCTGCTCTCCTTATCTCCTCTACCTCTCCTCTCCTCTACGTCTCCTCTTCTCTCCTCCCCTTCCCTCCTCCCCTCCCCTCCCCTCTCCTCTCCTCTCTACTCCTCCCCTTTCCTTCTCCTGTGTCCTCTACCTCTCCTTCCTTCTCCTCTACCTCTCCTTCCTTCTCCCCTACCTCTCCTTCCTTCTCCTCTACCTGTCCTCTCCTCTTCCTCTCCTCCCCTCTCCTCTACTTCTCTCCTCTCCCCCTCTCCTTCCCTCACCTCTCCTCCTCCCCTCTCCTCCCCTCCTCCTCCTCCCCTCTCCTCTCCTCTCTCCTCCTCTACTCCTCCCCTCTCCTTCTCCTGTCTCCTCTACCTCTCCTTCCTTCTCCTCTACCTCTCCTCCTCTACCTCTCCTCCCCTCTCCTCTACTTCTCTCCTCTCCCCTCTCCCCTCTCCTTCCCTCACCTCTCCTCCTTCCCTCACCTCTCCTCCTCCCCTCTCCCCTCCTCCTCCTCCCCCTCCTCTCTCCCCTCCTCCTCCCTCCTCCTCCCCCTCCTCCTACCCATCCTCCTTCTCATACACCTCCTCTCCTATCATGCCACCACCACCACAAGTGTCCCCTTCCACTTTAATGGTTGAATTGGTTCCAACATGAGTGTTCCAGGGCAGCAGATTCCTGGCGGCTGACTTTTCTCTTCCCACTGATTGTAATTTATGTCATAAGTCTTAGCTGTCCAACACTCTGCCTGTTCCAAATACCCCAGAGAGGACCCCGGCATGTGGATCCTTCCTATAGCATCATATAGGTTTGCGCCCCAATAATCTTTCCTTTCCTCCTGAAGTGTTCACTACTCCCCACAATATTAAAAAAACATTGGATTGTGCTGGCATGGGCTCCAAAATACGTCCTTACAAATCGATGAAGGGAAGTGAACAAGTGCACACTACATGAGAGAGGATAGATAATTGGGACATAACCATCATCAGTACTGCTCCGTCTGCATCATACAATCTCGGACTAACTATAAGTGCCTTTGAGAAAGAAAAAGCCAATTGAAGTTATGAATGGGGGTGTTTTTCTTCTTCTGTATGTAATGTGAGGGCTCACGGCCATATGACCACACCAGGCTGCTGTTTACACTGACCTGTCATTAATCTGCATATGATTAGTCCCTGACATTAGCCTGACATGCTGGGGGAGGGGGCTGATTAGCTGTGTGCCTCAGAAGAAGGGAGGGAGGGAGGGAGGGAGGGAGGGAGGGAGGGAGGGAGGGAGGGAGGGAGGGAGGGAGGGAGGGAGGGAGGGAGGGAGGGAGGGAGGGAGGGAGGGAGGGAGGGAGGGGGAGGGAGGGAGGGAGGGAGGGGAGGGAGGGGGGGTACAGCAGATGTACAAGTCACAGAGAGCTCTTTAAGTGAAACTGATCATGTTGCCGAGCGTGGATGGACCACCAGGCTTAGGAAAGGTGCATTTGGCAAAATGGAGCCCTTCTTGGATGATTAGGAGGAATTCCAAGCATCCAATGATTCCAATCCCAGATAATTGAGAGGATTCTAGAACGGTCTTTACTGTGTACAACATTCCAACTGGAAACGGTTCAAATAGGGAATTCCATTCTTGTTTTAACCAGTCGGAAATAACATCTATGAAAATGAATGTTCTGGGTATGATTGACTTGAGCATTAAATTAAACTTGGCAGTATCCCACATAAAACTACACAGAACAAATGTATAATATGACTTTTCATTGTGGTCGAGACTCGAGACAAAGCTTTTTTTTAAAGTTTTCTGAACTATTATCTCATACTAGACAAAATAATGATGCTCATTCTTAACTCCTGAAGTATTTAATAGTTACAGTGCTTTCAGGAAGTATTCAGACCCCTGGACCTTCTCCACATGTTGTTGTGTTACAGCCTGAATTTAAAATGGATTAAAATGAGATTTTGTGTCACTGGCCAACACACAATACCCCCATAATGTCAAAGTGGAATTATTTTTATTTGACGTTTTTACAAAAAAAAACTATTTTTAAGTATACAACCCCTTTGTTATGGCAAGCCTAAATAAGTTTACGGGTAAAAATGTGTTTAACAAGTCACATAATAAGTTGCATGGACTCACTCTGTGTGCAATAATACTGTTTAACATGATTTTTGAATGACTACCTCATCTCTGTAACCCAGACATACAATTGTAAGGTCCCTCATTCGAGCAGTGAATTTCAAACAGATTCAACCACAAAGACCAGGGAGGTTTTCCAATGAATCGCAAAGAAGATCACCTATTGGTAGATTTTTTTTTTTTAAGCAGACATTGAATATCCCTTTGAGCATGGCGAAGTTATTAATTACACTTTGGATGGTGTATCAATTACACCCAGTCACTACAAAGATACAGGCGTCCTTCCTAACTCAGTTGCCGGAGAGGAAGGAAACTGCTCAGAGATTTCACCATGAAGCCAATGGTGTGACTTTAAAACAGTCACAGAGTTTAATGGCTGTGATAGGATAAAAACTGAGGATGGATCAACATCATTGTAGTTACTCCACAATAATAATATAAATAACGGAGGGAATAGAAGGAAGTCTGTACAGAATAAAAACATTCTGAAACATGCTTCCTGTTTGAAACAAGGCACTGGAGTAGTACTGAAAAAAATGTGCCAAAGCAGTAGATGTTTTGTCCTAAATACAAACTGTTATGTTTGAGGCAAATCCAATATAACACATTACTGAGTACCACTCTTCATATTTTCAAGCATAGTGGTGGCTGCATCATGTTATGGGTATGCTTGTAATCGTTAAGAACTGGGGAGTTTTTCAGGATAAAAAATAAACAGAATGGAGCTAAGTACAGGCAAAATCCTAGAGGAAAACCTGGTTCAGACTGCTTTCCAGTGAACAGATACAGATTGTTTTGCTAAAGTTGTGGATAACACTGTGACAAGGTGTGATATCTCTTCCTTTGATAATTAAATCCGATAAACTTCCGTTTTCCACTTTCATCTTCGGGTCAGATCAAAATAATATTTTACTTCTTTCTGATTGAAATGTTGAAAATAGGAGAATATCCCACTGGGCACCGACATCAGTTCAACGTCTAGTTTTGATTTAAATTTGGTTGAGTTGTCAACTAAAGTGAATTCAACGTGAAATCAACAACAAAAAATCACCATGTCATTGGATTAAAGGTTGGGTGGAAAAAAATACAAAATGCCCTTAGATTGATGTCTTCTTGCAAATTCAATTAGTTTTCCACGTTGATTCAATGTCATCACATTGATTTATTTGTGTTGAAATGACAATGTTGATTGAACCAGTTTTTGCCCAGTGAGATGTGTTGTTGAAACTACCACAACTCAAAAACCACATGGAAACTGGAGATATTTTTACATCGGTTAGAAGACAATCTGCAGAACACAGTCAGATACATGTTGGAATGTTGCCTTTTTATACGAGGGTCACCAAAACAGAAAAAGAAACGCAACACTGTTTTGTCAATCAGTCATATCGATATCGTGTTGAAATCAAGTGTGGAAGAGGGGGATGAGGTTGCAAGTCCTGATAAAATAACAGCTCAAAAACCACACAGAATCTGTGAATAATATGTACATCACTGGTTAGAGGACAATTCTTAGAAGACAGCTAGCTACATTTTTACATGTTTCATTTTGATTAAAGTGAGTCACCAACACGGGAAGTGTAAAGCAACACTTTTTTTGTTAATCACTTCCATTGACTCAGAAAACAATAGAACAGGGGGGCAAATGTTTGGGGTGTAGTGCTGTTTAACCTAACACTATTCAAAGGCCACAGTGAAACTTAGAAAAAAACATTTGAACATCTTGGCCATGTTCTGTTATAATCTCCCCCCGGCACAGCCAGAAGAGGACTGGCCACCCCACATAGCCTGGTTCCTCTCTAGGTTTCTTCCTAGGTTTTGGCCTTTCTAGGGAGTTTTTCCTAGCCACCGTGCTTCTACACCTGCATTGCTTGCTGTTTGGGGTTTTAGGCTGGGTTTCTGTACAGCACTTTGAGATATCAGCTGATGTACGAAGGGCTATATAAATACATTTGATTTGATATACATGATTGGTTAGATAAGAATTTGTAGAAGGCTTCTGTGTATATTTTGGGATGTCAGATGTTGATTTCGGCCGGCTGCCATCACAGAACAGGGAACAATCCACTTGTTCTGTTAGTTAATAACTTCACCAATCACGAAGTGGCATAGGATATCAACAGGGACAACGGGTGGTTGCTACTTCAGTGATAGTTTGACTGTCAAATCCGTGGTTTGGTGTGTGGCCAGCAACTTTTATAGACGGGTTGGGTTGTTTAGTAACAAAACCGACACGTGAGCAAGCATTGGTCAAAACAGTCGTGGTCGGCTTGGATTGTTGATATCATGTGAACAATATTTAATGTCCAAAGTTATTGAAAACCTAAATAAAGTTGCACAATGAGCACTTCTCTCTCAAATACCTTGTTACCGTTTTTGGTTAGTTAACTAGCAAATGTTTTGTCATATTAACGTAGAGGTGATGTTTTCCACACACATAACTACCTACAGTGCCTTGCGAAAGTATTCGGCCCCCTTGAACTTTGCGAGCTTTTGCCACATTTCAGGCTTCAAACATAAAGATATAAAACTGTATTTTTTTGTGAAGAATCAACAACAAGTGGGACACAATCATGAAGTGGAATGACATTTATTGGATATTTCAAACTTTTTAAACAAATCAAAAACTGAAAAATTGGGCGTGCAAAATTATTCAGCCCCTTTACTTTCAGTGCAGCAAACTCTCTCCAGAAGTTCAGTGAGGATCTCTGAATGATCCAATGTTGACCTAAATGACTAATGATGATAAATACAATCCACCTGTGTGTAATCAAGTCTCCGTATAAATGCACCTGCACTGTGATAGTCTCAGAGGTCCGTTAAAAGCGCAGAGAGCATCATGAAGAACAAGGAACACACCAGGCAGGTCCGAGATACTGTTGTGAAGAAGTTTAAAGCCTGATTTGGATACAAAAAGATTTCCCAAGCTTTAAACATCCCAAGGAGCACTGTGCAAGCGATAATATTGAAATGGAAGGAGTATCAGACCACTGCAAATCTACCAAGACCTGGCCGTCCCTCTAAACTTTCAGCTCATACAAGGAGAAGACTGATCAGAGATGCAGCCAAGAGGCCCATGATCACTCTGGATGAACTGCAGAGATCTACAGCTGAGGTGGGAGACTCTGTCCATAGGACAACAATCAGTCGTATATTGCACAAATCTGGCCTTTATGGAAGAGTGGCAAGAAGAAAGCCATTTCTTAAAGATATCCATAAAAAGTGTTGTTTAAAGTTTGCCACAAGCCACCTGGGAGACACACCAAACATGTGGAAGAAGGTGCTCTGGTCAGATGAAACCAAAATTGAATTTTTTGGCAACAATGCAAAACGTTATGTTTGGTGTAAAAGCAACACAGCTCATCACCCTGAACATACCATCCCCACTGTCAAACATGGTGGTGGCAGCATCATGGTTTGGGCCTGCTTTTCTTCAGCAGGGACAGGGAAGATGGTTAAAATTGATGGGAAGATGGATGGAGCCAAATACAGGACCATTCTGGAAGAAAACCTGATGGAGTCTGCAAAAGACCTGAGACTGGGACGGAGATTTGTCTTCCAACAAGACAATGATCCAAAACATAAAGCAAAATCTACAATGGAATGGTTCAAAAATAAACATATCCAGGTGTTAGAATGGCCAAGTCAAAGTCCAGACCTGAATCCAATCGAGAATCTGTGGAAAGAACTGAAAACTGCTGTTCACAAATGCTCTCCATCCAACCTCACTGAGCTCGAGCTGTTTTGCAAGGGGGAATGGGAAAAAATTTCAGTCTCTCGATGTGCAAAACTGATAGAGACATACCCCAAGCGACTTACAGCTGTAATCGAAGCAAAAGGTGGCGCTACAAAGTATTAACTTAAGGGGGCTGAATAATTTTGCACACCCAATTTTTCAGTTTTTGATTTGTTAAAAAAGTTTGAAATATCCAATAAATGTCGTTCCACTTCATGATTGTGTCCCACTTGTTGTTGATTCTTCACAAAAAAATACAGTTTTATATCTTTATGTTTGAAGCCTGAAATGTGGCAAAAGGTCGCAAAGTTCAAGGGGGGCGGATACTTTCGCAAGGCACTGTACGTGTACTTGGACACCACGCCACAACCTTTCCCACTCTCCCACACCGAATAGCCTGAAGCCACAGGGCTCTTCTCGCAGGCTCTATTTCCATACCTGGGAGCACTGTGAACCGTAGGTCCGGATTTTTGACCTGGCTACATGTATATTGAACAACACAGCAGCTTTTCAGCATGTTTTGTTATTTCTGTGTAACAAAGAGCTTACTGCTCTATTATTAGGGCCTCCTGCCTAACCCTCTAGTCAGTCTCCACTGGCCCAGGGCCTCCTGCCTAACCCTCTAGTCAGTCTCCATTGGCCCAGGGCCTCCTGCCTAACACTCTAGTCAGTCTCCATTGGCCCAGGGCCTCCTGCCTAACCCTCTAGTCAGTCTCCACTGGCCCAGGGCCTCCTGCCTAACCCTCTAGTCAGTCTCCACTGGCCCAGGGCCTCCTGCCTAACCCAGGAGGCCCTGGGCTACCTTATATAATGTTACTTACCCTACATTATTCATCTCATATGAATACGTATATACTGTACTCTATATCATCGACTGTATCCTTATGTAATACATGTATCACTAGCCACTTTAACTATGCCACTTTGTTTACATACTCATCTCATATGTATATACTGTACTCGATACCATCTACTGTATCTTGCCTATGCTGCTCTGTACCATCACTCATTCATATATCCTTATGTACATATTCTTTATCCCCTTACACTGGGTATAAGACAGTAGTTTTGGAATTGTTAGTTAGATTACTTGTTGGTTATTACTGCATTGTCGGAACTAGAAGCACAAGCATTTCGCTACACTCGCATTAACATCTGCTAACCATGTGTATGTGACAAATAAAATTTGATTTGATTTGATTTGATTTTGATTTGAACCCTCTAGTCAGTCTCTGACAGGGAGTTACTACAGGAGTGGACTGTTGTATTGTGCATAGGGCTTCTCCACTTCTTAAATCAATGGAGTATTAGCTCTTCAAATGGTTTTATGTAAAGGAAATGTGGATACTCCTTCATGACTGTTGGAAAAGCATTCCAGGTGAAGCTGGTTGAGAGAATGCTAAGGGTGTGCAAAGCTGTCATCAAGGCAAAAGGTGGCTACTTTGAAGAATGTTAAATATACAATATATTTTGATTTGTTTAACACTTTTTTGGTTACTACATGATTCCATAAGTGTTATTTCATAGTGTTGATGTCCTCTCTATTATTCTACAATGTAGAAAATAGTAAATATTAAGAACAACCCTTGAATGAATAGATATGTCCAAACATTTGACTGGTACTGTATATAAAATATATATTTTTAGTTGTGCTTTTCCTTAGGGTTCTTTTTAGTCGTTCAGTTTTTATTGTTATTCTTGTGGGTTTTTTTATCCTCTAATTTTTGTTGTGTAGTAAATATTAAAGTTTTTTTATTTACATCGTTTTTATTAGGTTTTCCCTGTGAAGCACATTGGGTTGCATTCCATGTCTGAAATGTGCTGCAGAAATAAAGCTTGATTGATTTGAACAGCGCTCACTGTTGCCCCTAGTGACCGGTTTCCACGTCATCTCCCAACCGAATACTGACTGACCTGTATCATGGGTGACAAAATCAACAGTACAAAACCAACGACATTGATCTGTTTTAAACAAGTGATCTTGTGTCATCTGTTGACTATAAACGTATATACTAACATCACCAATCGGAGGTAAAAAGGTTGTGTAATTCCCCCCCAACTTGATCTGGCCAAAACTTCAGCTTGTGTGAGCTAATGTAGTAAAACATACTGTCCACATCATGTAAAGTAGCATAACATAATTTAATTAGGTATTGCAAAATAATTCAATATCTTAACATAGAATTATAGTAAATTAAGAAAATTCACGACTTTAACATATATTTCTAAGCCCAACTAAACCAGGAGCTCTAGTCTAGAGCGACCATACGGTCTGTGCAGCAGGCTGAACGTTTGACGTCCCTAGCCAGCATCCTGACTTCTTGGGAAATTAACACAATAACAAAACACATTAAACTACTTCGATGTAATTTCTATTTTCCTCTGAGTATCTGGCCAACTATCGATTAACATCAGGAAGTGATTATGCGTAATTACGCTGTGTGGAGGGAGCAAGCTGTGCTGCGCTTGAAGGAGGTGCGCGTTGGAGAGTCAAGGTCGGGTGGGTAAATGAGCGTTACCACAAGTCATCAACTGAGAGAATGAGTTGAAGGAAAAGGTGACCCAGTTCAAAGGATTGATTACTCATAAATGATTGATTAAATACTGCATAATGAGAGAGGCTTCTGTTGGTAGCGAGCCTCAATGGTGGCGCTATACGTTACCTGAGGCATAGCTTAGCCTAATTACTGTACCACAACATACTAATGACCTTTTCATGATCATGTACTGCTCACAGTTACAGGCTAATATTATTCTACCTCTGGGGTGTCTAGAAGTACGACGTTGTGTCTACATTCAAACTAATAGCATTGCCAGCTATAAACAGAATACATGATTTTTATTAATTCCTTAAAAATTCCACAAGAATGTAAAAGCATGTTCTGCCTTTTTTAAAAACATTTTTACAGTAATGATATAGATGACATGTAGGCTAATAATGATAGTGGTTTGGCGCATATGGACGTTTGCTTGCATATAATAAACGCTTCCCATTGGGCACAGACGTCAGTTCAACGTCTAGTTTTGATTTACATTTGGTAACCTGAATTCAACATGAAATCAACAAAACATTTCACCATGACATTGGATTTAGGTTAAAAGTAGGGTGAAGAAAATACAAAATTATCTTAGTTGATGACTTTAAAAAAAAATCCAATCAGTTTTTTATGTTGATTCAATGTCATCACAGATATAACACAAAGTAGAAATTTGTGGAACCAACGTTGATTCAACCCGTTTTTGCCCAGTGGTTTGTGTCTGTTAAATTTGTATTAAACTCCTTGTTCCTTACATGCGCATTTTATAACGAAACATTAACAACACATTATTATTATGAAATACAGGAGGTATTTATTTGCATGTTAGGCGTTGGCATCTCCTGGCTCCTGTTGAAAGTGGTCAGATGCCAAAAAACGACAACACATTTCACGATGCATCACTTGTTTTATTAGAAGGGGATAGAGAGCAACATGGATGGAATTCCACCGTTACCGTTAGGCTGGCACACTTAGGATGAAATATCCACCTCACAGGCTAGCTAGCCTATTTAAACGGCCTGTAAGTCCCTTGTTACTATACTCATAAAACGAGTGTTATTTCTGTCGCCATGGTCTTTCTGCCGTAGTGGTATTGTTGTTGGTTAACCAGGGCCGGCTCTAGCCTTTTGTTGGCCCTAAGAGAGATTTGGTTGTGGGGCCCCCTACCTCACGGCAAAACATTTTAGTGGTCCCTCTCCTGATGGCGGAGAGAAACATTTCAGTTTTAAAGTTCATTTCCTAGGTGAAAAATGTGTTGTTGTGCCCTTGAGCAAGGCACTTAACCCTAATTGCTCCAGGGTCGCCGTCAATAATGGCTGATCCCTGGCTCTGACCCCACTCTGCGAGGGTGTCTCAGGGGGAGTGGGATATGGAGTCAGTTATAATGTTGTCACACTGTGGTCTGAAAATTGGACAAATATGAGCACACACCTAATTATCTTTTCTTATTATTGTCTTAGTCATTCCATTTCTATGGGAGATTCACAGCCTCAATTTATGGAAGATGCACAACTTTGGAGATAACAATAGATGATGAAGTCAAATATACTGGTTCCCCCTATCCATCTGGTTCTCCTATCCATCTGGTATCCCCTGTCCATCTGGTTTCCCCTGTCCATCTGATTTCCCCTGTCCATCTTGTTTCCCCTGTCCATCTGGTTTCCTCTAGCCATCTGGTTTCTCCTGTCCATCTGGTTTCCCCTATACATCTGGTTTCTCCTGTCCATCTGGTTTCCCCTATACATCTGGTTTCCCCTGTCCATCTGATTTCCCCTGTCCATCTGGTTTCCTCTAGCCATCTGGTTTCTCCTGTCCATCTGGTTCTCCTATCCATCTGGTATCCCCTGTCCATCTGGTTTCTCCTGTCCATCTGGTTTCTCCTGTCCATCTGGTTTCCACCTGTGGTGAAGTTTTCTCCACATGCTCATGACAAATCCAGTTCAAGAACCAGCCATAGCCTAGCCAGTTGGCTAATCTCTTGGATATGGTGTAGTAACAACAGATAACATGAATTAGCTAGATAAGGTTAGCATGCTAGCTAGCTAGCAACCCTGACAGCTGTCAGTGGCCTACTCGTTGTTATTTGAAAAACTGCTGATGCACAACCAAATTTCGATATTGCACCTGGTGTATTTTGATATTCTTATATGCTATCGGTTAATACCCTGCCTGACTGAGCTCCGGGGCCCTAAGCAGCCATTTATTTCGCCTATGCCTGGCCCTGAGGCTAACCAACACTTTAGAGAGAGATAATTTATTCAGATCAGAAATGTCATAGTTATCAGAATTATTAGTATAATTCATAATTGCCTATAGCCTGTTAGATGAGTAGGCCTTTACCCTTGGATTCCTATAGCCTGTTAGATGAGTAGGCCTTTACCCTTGGATTCCTATAGCCTGTTAGATGAGTAGGCCTTTACCCTTGGATTCCTATAGCCTGTTAGATGAGTAGGCCTTTACCCTTGGATTCCTACAGCCTGTTAGATGAGTAGGCCTTTGCCCTTGGATTCCTATAACCTGTTATTTTTTTATATTTTTTATATTTTTTTTCACCTTTATTTAACCAGGTAGACTAGTTGAGAACAGGTTCTCATTTGCAACTGCGACCTGGCCAAGATAAAGCATAGCAGTGTGAACAGACAACAACACAGAGTTACACATGAAGTAAACAAGTCAATAACACAGTAGAAAAAAAGAGTCTATATACATTGTGTGCAAAAGGCATGAGGAGGTAGGCGAATAATTACAATTTTGCAGATTAACACTGGAGTGATAAATGATCAGATGGTCATGTATAGGTAGAGATATTGGTGTGCAAAAGAGCAGAAAAGTAAATAAATATAAACAGTATGGGGATGAGGTAGGCAAAATTTGGTGGGCTATTTACCGATAGACTATGTACAGCTGCAGCGATCGGTTAGCTGCTCAGATAGCAGATGTTTGAAGTTGGTGAGGGAGATAAAAGTCTCCAACTTCAGCGATTTTTGCAATTCGTTCCAGTCACAGGCAGCAGAGAACTGGAACGAAAGGCGGCCAAATGAGGTGTTGGCTTTAGGGATGATCAGTGAGATACACCTGCTGGAGCACGTGCTACGGTGGGTGTTGCCATCGTGACCAGTGAACTGAGATAAGGCGGAGCTTTACCTAGCATGGACTTGTAGATAACCTGGAGCCAGTGGGTCTGGCGACGAATATGTAACGAGGGCCAGCCGACTAGAGCATACAGGTTGCAGTGGTGGGTGGTATAAGGTGCTTTAGTAACAAAACGGATGGCACTGTGATAAACTGCATCCAGTTTGCTGAGTAGAGTATTGGAAGCTATTTTGTAGATGACATTCCCGAAGTCGAGGATCGGTAGGATAGTCAGTTTTACTAGGGTAAGTTTGGCGGCGTGAGTGAAGGAGGCTTTGTTGCGGAGTAGAAAGCCGACTCTAGATTTGATTTTAGATTGGAGATGTTTGATATGAGTCTGGAAGGAGAGTTTACAGTCTAGCCAGACACCTAGGTACTTATAGATGTCCACATATTCTAGGTTGGAACCATCCAGGATGGTGATGCTAGTCGGGCGTGCGGGTGCAGGCAGCGAACTGTTGAAAAGCATGCATTTGGTTTTACTAGCGTTTAAGAGCAGTTGGAGGCCACAGAAGGAGTGTTGTATGGCATTGAAGCTCGTTTGGAGGTTAGATAGCACAGTGTCCAAGGACGGGCCGGACGTATACAGAATGGTGTCGTCTGCGTAGAGGTGGATCAGGGAATTGCCCTCAGCAAGAGCAACATCATTGATATATACAGAGAAAAGAGTCGGCCCGAGAATTGAACCCTGTGGCACCCCCACAGAGACTGCCAGAGGACCGGACATGCCCTCCAATTTTACACACAACTCTGTCTGCAAAGTAGTTGGTGAACCAGGCAAGGCAGTCATTAGAAAAACCGAGGCTACTGAGTCTGCCGATAAGAATATGGTGATTGACAGAGTCGAAAGCCTTGGCAAGGTCGATGAAGACGGCTACACAGTACTGTCTTTTATCGATGGCGGTTATGATGTCGTTTAGTACCTTGAGCGTGGCTGAGGTGCACCCGTGACCGGCTCGGAAACCAGATTGCACAGCGGAGAAGGTACGGTGGGATTCGAGATGGTCAGTGACCTGTTTGTTGACTTGGCTTTCGAAGACCTTAGATAGGCAGGGCAGGATGGATATAAGTCTAACAGTTTGCGTGTCTCCGCCTTTGAAGAGGGGGATGACTGCGGCAGCTTTCCAATCCTTGGGGATCTCAGACGATATTAAAGAGAGGTTGAACAGGCTGGTAATAGGGGTTGCGACATTGGCGGCGGATAGTTTCAGAAATAGAGGGTCCAGATTGTCAAGCCCAGCTGATTTGTACGGTTCCAGGTTTTGCAGCTCTTTCAGAACATCTGCTATCTGCATTTGGGTAAAGGAGAACCTGGAGAGGCTTGGGCGAGTAGCTGCGTGGGGGGGGCGGAGCTGTTGGCCGAGGTTGGAGTAGCCAGGAGGAAGGCATGGCCAGCCGTTGAGAAATGCTTGTTGAAGTTTTTGATAATCATGGATTTATCGGTGGTGACCGTGTTACCTAGCCTCAGTGCAGTGGGCAGCTGGGAGGAGGTGCTCTTGTTCTCCATGGACTTTACAGTGTCCCAGAACTTTTTGGAGTTAGAGCTACAGGATGCAAATTTCTGCCTGAAGAAGCTGGCCTTTGCTTTCCTGACTGACTGCGTGTATTGGTTCCTGACTTCCCTGAACAGTTGCATATCGCGGGGACTATTTGATGCTATTGCAGTCCGCCACAGGATGTTTTTGTGCTGGTTGAGGGCAGTCAGGTCTGGAGTGAACCAAGGGCTATATCTGTTCTTAGTTCTGCATTTTTTGAACGGAGCATGCTTATCTAAAATGGTGAGGAAGTTACTTTTAAAGAATGACCAGGCATCCTCAACTGACGGGATGAGGTCAATATCCTTCCAGGATACCCGGACCAGGTCGATTAGAAAGGCCTGCTCACAGAAGTGTTTTAGGGAGCGTTTGACAGTGATGAGGGGTGGTCGTTTGACTGCGGTTCCGTAGCGGATACAGGCAATGAGTGATCGCTGAGATCCTGGTTGAAGACAGCGGAGGTGTATTTGGAGGGCTAGTTGGTCAGGATGACGTCTATGAGGGTGCCCTTGTTTACAGATTTAGGGTTGTGCCTGGTGGGTTCCTTGATGATTTGTGTGAGATTGAGGGCATCTAGCTTAGATTGTAGGACTGCCGGGGTGTTAAGCATATCCCAGTTTAGGTCACCTAACAGAACAAACTCTGAAGCTAGATGGGGGGCGATCAATTCACAAATGGTGTCCAGGGCACAGCTGGGAGCTGAGGGGGGTCGGTAGCAGGCGGCAACAATGAGAGACTTACTTCTGGAGAGAGTCATTTTTAAAATTAGTAGTTCGAACTGTTTGGGTATAGATCTGGAAAGTATGACAGAACTCTGCAGGCTATCTCTGCAGTAGACTGCAACTCCTCCCCCTTTGGCAGTTCTATCTTGACGGAAAATGTTATAGTTGGGTATGGAAATCTCAGAATTTTTGGTGGCCTTCCTGAGCCAAGATTCAGACACAGCAAGGACATCTGGGTTAGCAGAGTGTGCTAAAGCAGTGAGTAAAACAAACTTAGGGAGGAGGCTTCTGATGTTGACATGCATGAAACCAAGGCTTTTTCAATCACAGAAGTCAACAAATGAGGGTGCCTGGGGACATGCAGGGCCTGGGTTTACCTCCACATCAACCGCGGAACAGAGGAGGAGTAGTATGAGGGTATGGCTAAAGACTATCAAAACTGGTCGCCTAGAGCGTTGGGGACAAAGAATAAAAGGAGCAGATTTCTGGGCATGGTAGAATATATTCAGGGCATAATGCGCAGACAGAGGTATGGTGGGGTGCAGGTACAGCGGAGGTAAGCCCAGGCACTGGGTGATGATAAGAGAGGTTGAATCTCTGGACATGCTGGTTGTAATGGGTGACGTCACCGCATGTGTGGGAGGTGGGACAAAGGAGGTATCAGGGGTATGAAGAGTGGAACTAGGGGCTCCATTGTAAACTAAAACAATGATAACTAACCTGAACAACAGTATACAAGGCATATTGACATTTGAGAGAGACATACAGCGAGGCTTACAGTAATCGCAGGTGTTGATTGGGAGAGCTAGCTAAAACAGTAGGTGAGACAACAACAGCTAATCAGCTAGCACAACAACAGCAGGTAAAATGGCGTTGACTAGGCAGAGAGGGTCGGATTAACTACACACAGAGCCTGAGTGCGGCTGGGGCCGACAGATAAAAACATAAACAAACAGAATGGAGTACCGTGATTAATGGACAGTCCAGCAGGCATCAGCTATGTAGCCAAGTGATCACAGTGTCCAGCAGGCATCAGCTATGTAGCCAAGTGATCACAGTGTCCAGGGGGCAGCGGTAGATGGGACAGGGAAGCTAGACTGGCGAGTATTATCCAGGCTAAAAAAAACTGGCTGGCTGTGCAGAAGGTAAAAGCCGCTAGCAGTGGCTAACAATGACTAAATAGCTTGTAGCTAGTTAGCTGGTTAGCTTCTGGAGGTTCTTGAATGTGTTGTAAAAATAAAAAATAATAGCGATTCCGTATCACATTAGGTGAGGTAGGTTACCGGAAGGTATAATCGAATTAAAAATCGAAAAGAGATTGAAGATAAATATGGGTCCAGTGAGTGGTTGGGCTGGCTGGGGACGCGGCGATTCAGACAGTTAGCAGGCCTGTGCTAACAAGCTAACAGTTAGTAGGCCGGGGCTAAACAAGCTAGCAGTTAGTAGACCGGGGCAGGCTAGCAGTTAGCAGGCCAAATTAGCAAGCAAGCAGATAGCAAGGGCTAGAATGTTAGCCTTTGAGGGACGTCGCGATGGGGTTAAGTCTGTTTATGCCTCTTCATGCGGTGACATCGATAGACCGGTCGTGGGTCCGGATATTGTAGCCCAGGAGTATGCTTCGGTGGTAGCACAGGAGCTCTGGCCGGGCTAGCTTCAAGCTAAGTGGATGGAAACGCTAGCCAGGAGTAGTCATCCGGGGTTGCGGTTAGCTAGTTGTGAAGATCCAGATGAAAATGTTCCGTTTGCGGTGGGAATCCGGGGATAAAAATAATAGGTCCGTTATGCTCTGGTTAGAGTCGCGTGTTCGAACTGGTGAGAGCTTTCCGAGCTAAAGGTTAGCTGATGACCGCTAGCAATGGTTTGCTGACTGATAGCTGGTAGTTAGCTGGCTGCATTCAGTTGAGGGGTTCCGGATCCGAAGTAAATATAAATACTTTAGAAAAAAAAGCAGATCCACGCTACATTGGGTGAGGCGGGTTGCAGGAGATTATTTAGATGTTGAGGTTTAGCAAAATGTTTTAAAAGATATGCGAAGAAAAATATGTAAAAAAAACTATATATACAAGGGACACGACAGGACAAGACGTCTGACTGCTACGCCATCTTGGATTTGACAGTAGATGAGTAGGCCTTTACCCTTGGATTCCTATAGCCTGTTAGATGAGTAGACCTTTACCCTTGGATTCCTATAGCCTGTTAGATGAGTAGGCCTTTACCCTTGGATTCCTATAGCCTGTTAGATGAGTAGGCCTTTACCCTTGGATTCCTATAGCCTGTTAGATGAGTAGGCCTTTACCCTTGGATTAGTGATACAGGATTATACATTTAAGTGGCAACTATAATTCAAGTAAACACAGTATTTGACACTGTAGCCATGGGAACTAGTTCAATAATAATAGTGTTGGGTTAGTATAAACATGATTTAAATCAAATCAAGCCTGCTGATCAATCTGCAGCATTCTTATTGCTTCCAGACCACGTACAAGGCCAAACATCAATAGTCATTTAACCGAAATATTGGCATTTTGTTCAAAACAAATTAATGACATTTTTAACAATTCCATATGAATAAATGATGCTATTTATTTTATTAATTTTTTTGTTTCAATCCCCACTACACCAGTGAATGGACCAGAGTCTCCAGAAGGGTAAAACCTGCAGGTGTTTATATTTTGAGGTTCTTTGGATATTCATCTACAGATTATAAATCTACTTTTCCATAAGGGCTAGCCATCTTGGTAAAGTGATACGGGTCCCTGGGCCGGTAGGTTACCTTACATCCAAACAGTCATGTAATTAGGCCTGTTGAATGCCACGTAAAGTGCTTTTTAAATTGTATCACGTTTTGGAAAGGGGACTCATAGGTTTCAACAGTTCTTCGTGGATGAAGTTTTGCTGAAATTAGGGAACCCATTAGTAGTGCGGAAAAATCTAGAAAAATAAACAAAAAGCGCGATATAAAAATAGGTTTACGGCATGTCGATGTATTGTTTTATTCATGTGGCATTGACGTGTTGTTTTGTATTTACAATCCATTTAGGCCTTTCGTTTTTCTTGGTTAGGTGTCATCAAAAAGTTTAGTTTATATTGTAAGATTTAGTTTCTTAAGCGAAAGCACTGTAGGCTACAAAGCGCTACACTATACCGTGGCGGTAATAGTAGTCGGCTGATTAGGCCTATTTGTCTGTGAGATGTTGAATTGCTATTGTCCTTGTACTTCCTATCAGTACTGTTATAGACACATACTGTATCTGCAGGCTATGTAAAACATGGATCATTAAGGTTTTGTATTTGACAAGAGCCTTTCCTTTATTTACCGCCCTATTTGTTGTTTTTTTACACTGACATTAGTAGCCTATAGAATATAATATTTATTTAAGTGTAGGCTAGAGCCTAGCCTAGAAGTTCAGTTCTAGTTAATAGGCTAAGCTTACGGTTTTTTGTGTGATATGATACAATATGTTGACGTTTTTTGTGTGATATGATACAATATGTCGACGTTTTTTTGGTGTGATATGATACAATATGTCGACGTTTTTGGTGTGATATGATACAATATGTCGATGTTAAAAAATAAAACAAGTATAGGCTATCAAAAAGCGATTAAATTGAACTTTAATATTTTGCTATGGCCTAAATTAGGAATTGTATTTAATTGTAGCATAATTCATTAATGTTATAGGCCTATTGACCAGGAACATTAGGGTAAAAATTGGGAATTCCAATAGTATTCTGGAATTGTTTGGTTTTGGGCCTATTCATGCCTATTTTATTAGGCTAGTATGCATCCAACATCGTTCCCCGAAAAGTGCATGTTATATAGCTACTTAGTCGGACCGTAGAAGTAGATTGAATATGAGACACTTTCATTTCACGTAAACACAAATCAACTATAGTCTATGTCATATTGTCACGGGCCAACGTGTTTCAAGCGGCTATTTTGTGCTTTCAAGACAAATGGGACCTAGGTAAAAACATAAAATAAAAAGTCAAATCATGACGTCAATGGTTTTCAGGTCGGAAAGTCGGTGCGCAAGAAAGAGGCCCGAATTCCCGACTTGGAATTCCGAGTTAGGTGACCGTTCAAAATGATTTTTCCCAGTCGGAGTTCGTTTTTTTCCGAGTACCCAGTTGTTTTGAAACCACTGAAGTCGGAAGTCGGATATTTCCAAGTTCTGAGATCCGAGTTCCCAGTTTTTTTTAATGCAGCATGAATCTGCTGCCTGCTAGTGTAGAAAACGGGCCAGGATCGCATCTCTGTGATTGGAGGGTCTAGTCTTTCTGCAAAATGACTGATAGGTGAGCTTCAATGATCTTATGCCGGGTTAAAAACAACTGAGAACTTTTTTAAAAAACAAGCTCCAACTGGGAAAATCGTTTTGAACGGTCATCCAACTCGGACATCTTTCTAAAACTCCGAATTTACGACCTGAAGATCACATGATCACTGATCATGTTGTCATTATTTGACTTTTTTCCGAGTTCCCAGTTGTCTTGAAAGCACCATTACACCTGCCACGGGAGAGACAGCATAACTGTGCATAAAAGTGCGCGGCACGTCAGGTTATTCCACGTTCAAGTGCTTGTCGGAACTCTTGAGATTTCAGCCTTGCTACTGGCTGTAGTTATATAAGTGCCGCGTTCATCGAAAGCAAGTCAGACATTTCCGAGTTTCCTAGTTCTGAGTAGCATTTGAACGTGGCATAAATGGTTGTGACTAGATGGATTACATCTACAGTAACCTAATTCTCCTAACCTGCTACATTAATTATCCTAACATGCTACATTAATTATCCTAACCTGCTACATTAATTATCCTACCCTGCTACATTAATTGTCCCAACCTGCTACATTAATTACCATAACCTTCTACATTAATTATCCTAACCTGCTGCGTAAGTTCTCCTAACCTGCTACATTAATTACCCTAACATGTTACATTAATTACCCTAACCTGCTACATTAATTACCCTAACCCGTTACATTAATTATCCTAACCTGCTACATTAATTATCCTAACTAGCTGCGTAAATTCTCCTGACCTGCAACATTAGTTCTCCTAACCTGCTACGAAAAAGTCACTTCTGTTCGTAGCTGTATTCCACTTAGTCAAAACCCAGGTTAATGGAGACAGAGAGGACGTGTTAAAGGACGATGTAAAAACAATAATCCTCAAGTAAGACAATAAACATCATTGAGAGTTTTTCAACCCAGTGATTCTGGAGAAGGCCATTATGAAGAAATGTCGACCAAGGTTATTTAACCAATCCGTCCGTTGCCTTGGAATCTACACTAATTAGCCTATATTCAAATCAACAGAAGTTCATTTAAGTCAAATCCTTTGATGTGAAGACTTCTGTAAATATTTCTGTAAGAATAAATAACTTCGAATCTCTGAAACTATTCTTGCGTTACCACATATTTACCAGGCAGTGTAAACACTCCCTCACAGAACGGAGGGTTTAATGAAAACTGAAGATCTCCCGCAACCAACTTTATTGCTAAACACTTCGTCCTGAAATGGAACATTTAAAAAGCCATCGTCCTGTGATGTGGTTCAACCAAACTGCTTTATTTGAAGAGCGTCACCAGCGCTAGATAGAGGTTACACTGTTTGTAGACCTATAAATATATATCACTTTGAAAGGAGGAAAATGTCAATAATGTCACTGCGACTAAAAACATAAAAATGCTACCGCGATATTTGTTAGATGCTAAATAGTTGATGCTCCTGTTACATCGTGTTTGATAATCTTTCAGAGACTGTTGCAATCTGATATGTGGATACAGTGTAACCTAAATAATCTTCATTTTCACTATATTGTTACATTTGCAAAACGTTTAGGTTTAATTGTGAGTATTGATCCAATACTTTGATACAAACGAATGCATCAGACAGTCCTTTCTTATCAAAGATTGTTACAGCTACAATTAGGGGGACCACGTTTAAAATACCCAAATGCAGGACAAAGGGATGATTTAGCCGGACATTTGGGACAAGTATACGTCCCGCTGCACGGATGGAGATCGTTGAAGCTTGCCTATAGTTTTTGTCCTCGTGCAAAATGTGGTCATGCAGAAACGAGATACCAAA
This sequence comes from Oncorhynchus tshawytscha, assembly GCF_018296145.1. Taxonomy (NCBI): domain Eukaryota; kingdom Metazoa; phylum Chordata; class Actinopteri; order Salmoniformes; family Salmonidae; genus Oncorhynchus; species Oncorhynchus tshawytscha. The sequence goes on from NC_056435.1 coordinate 76,192,040, forward strand.
TGTGTGACGGTTTTATAAAAAGCTGGGAATACTTGGCCAAGGGAATACTTTCTGGTTGGTCTCAGGGAATGTAAAACAGGAAGGGAGACTTTAAATACCAAATTGAGTGAAGAAGCAGCAAATATGTTGAATGGGCACTAACTAGCATGGAGAGCATCACAAGGTTGACGAAATCAGCTACTATCTTTTCAGTCTCATCACCATATATCTATTCTGTGTAAAACGGCCATTTACTTACTTTTAGAGCTCTTCGTCAGGAGCATGCTTTTTTTGTAAGTAGTTAATTGTACTCTAACTTTAGCTCGAATTTAGAACGAAAGGATTTCATATGTCATCGATATTACATTGGCCTATGAAGCCTCGCCTTGCGCTACACAGAATATCAGATCTCACCAATGATTGGAAGAAATGTTTAACGTCACCAGTAAAACATCATTATGATATATATATATTTTTTTGTCAAACGGGCAACGTGACTGCAAACAAAGATATGCATATGACGAGATGCTCATGTCTCCGCCATAACTATGCGAGTCTGTCCCAAAGGCATGAAGGCAAGCGAGAAGTTTAGATCCAAAATAAGCCGATAGAAACGCATTGGGCTTATTTTTGACATATTTTGGCGAGAGTGAAACCTCTAGCTTTGCCTCTTCCTCTCTACTGCAAAAGCTGGGACCGAGAGGCTGAAAAACAGCTTCTATCTCAAGGCCATCAGACTGCTAAACAGCCACCACTAACGCCGAGGGGCTGCTGCCAACATTGAGTCCAAATCACTGGCCACTTTACTAAATGGATCACTTGTCACTTCATACAATGCCACTGTAAATAATGCCACTTTATTAATGTTTACATATCTTACATTGCACATATCACATGCATATACTGTACTCTATACCATCTACTGCACCTTGTCTATGCTGCTCGGCCATCACTCATCCATATATTTATATGTACATATTCTCATTCACCCCTTTAGATTTGTGTGTATTAGGTAGTTGTTGTGGAATTGTTAGATTACTTGTTAGATATTACTGCACTGTCGGAACTAGAAACACAGGCCTTTCACTACACTCGCATTAACATCTGCTAACCATGTGTATGTGACCAATAGAATATGATTTGATTTGATTTGAACAGCTACAGGTTATAATGTCTGACTGAAAGAGACAAAACTACTTTTTTTTGTAAATTAGTGGCGTTTGAATTTGTTGATAAGATTCGGGACATACTTGTTTGGTTGCGGGACCCGGACAAAATGTGGAACTGTCCTTAGCTACAATGGACGATAGGAGTAGGACACTAGACTTACTGTATATGGTCAGCAACCTGGTCAGGAACCTGGTCAGGAACCTGCCCCGGAACACTGGATCTCTGCTGAGGCACATCGATTATTATTCTTATTGGGGGGAATTCCGACCCTAGTTAGGCGTGCATAAGTAGAACATAATTCCCCTTTTATGCACTTTTCTCTCTACACATATTCTGACTATTTTAAGCATGCGAATAGCATGCTATTCACCCGCTATTCGTTTGGGGTGGGAATCGAATAAATTAAGGTGTGGCGGAGATGTGTCTACAGAGACGCCGTATTCTTACCTTGATTTAATTACCTCATAATTCCACCACATTTACATGCGAGGAGAAACATGAATAATGTTGAGCAACCTGTGGGTTCCAAGCGGGAAAAGCATCTACTTATTTTTTTACCCATGAAAATAACACCATTCTCCATGCACTATAAATAACACCATTCTCCATGCACTGTAAATAACACCATTCTCCACACACTGTAAATAACATCATTCTCCATGCACTGAAAACAACACCATTCTCCATGCACTGTAAATAACACCATTCTCCATGCACTGAAAATAACACCATTCTCCATGCACTGAAAATAACACCATTCTCCATGCACTGTAAATAACACCATTCTCCATGCACTGAAAATAACACCATTCTCCATGCACTGCAAATAACACCATTCTCCATGCACTGTAAATAACACCATTCTCCACGCACTGTAATTTACAACTTGAGAGTTATTGATAAGAGCTACCAAACAGAGTAATCTGTTTGGAGAAGGGAATTGTAAATATAAATTATAAACATTTTAGATCTATTGCACGTTATAAATCGCTGGCAACAATAATTCAATAGTGGATCATATTAGGCTAACGTATTACAACTTCTGCAATAATTTGGTACATGTGGCCTATTGGAATCATTATGGTACAGCAGACCATATGTAGCAGTTTAAACCTGGAGCCTGGAGCACGGTTCCCAAAGACTGCACTATTGGCATCACAGTTCCATGACTAGTGAGGATTATCAGGGTAGATGTACAGGACTACTGGTCAACCCCTTATTCTACACTTTTCTCACCTTCCAATATTTCATGGATTGAACAATTAAATATGGCAACTTTTAGGATTAATCAAACCATGGAATTTTTTGATTCATCAATATATTTCTTACATTAAGGATCTCCAAACTAGCTTTTATTATTATTCATAGATACTTTCCTAACCCCCCATCATATACAAGATCAGGGTATATTTAAATCTACAAACCGGAGCTGGAATGGAGAAGAATTTACATGGCTATCTTTCATTGATCCCTAATATTCTGAACGTTCACTCCATATATTCTAGTGAGTCTGTAGAGCAAATTAAAGGTACACCAAATTTAAAGGGATGGATTTTCATAAATGTCCTGAAAACCCTATGGAATGAAAACTCCACAAGAAAATATATAGGCCAGCAAGTGGCATGGTTTTCAGCGGTTGAATTAAATGTATTCAGTGTGAGCAAGAGAACCACGCCTGCAAAGCCAATTACACACCTTCATAAGGTATGTTTGAATACCAACTACTGAGAAATGGGTAGGAAAGGCATACATTTCCTAAGTCTGAATCGGGCCCATTGGGAATATGAGAGAGAGGATACTATTCGGTTGTATTGAAAAACGACATATGTCGTAGAGCGTTCTTCACGCATACCCTGCACTATGGTAACACCATTGTTGAAAGAGAATTACAATGCACTCCGAGTCTAAAGGCCAGCATTTAGTTGAGATGTAATTTAACCAGAAGGGTTATTTGTTTCCTAATTAAACAGGTGTGATTAGATAGTTATGTTTGCAATATTTGCAACGGGACAGTATCATGTGCAATTGGAGTGGCGACACTAATTGCTAGACTATTGGATTTGCCTCTAGGCCGAGAATCGCAGTTCTGAGTCTTCACATTGAAGAACCGAGAAGTTGCCTCTGATGTAATGGCGTTAGACTATACTTGTGTCAAATTACCGTAAAGTAATATTATTGAACGTTCCTCTTTCGTTTTGGTCGTCATATTTAGTTTTCGTTCAACTCAACCCAGAGCTCCATATCATGCAGAATTGTGCGTAATGTTAGGACTACCTACCAATAAATTGTAGCACTGGTAAAATGTTACAAGTAAACGATTTACATCACAGCGCTGGAATATAAACTATATGTGTCGGTGAATGGAAATGCTTTGGGGGTAAAATTACCTCCCAGCTGCCAACAACATCAACATTCTCATGTGATTGCAGGAAATAGCAAATTTGGTCTAATTTCCTTTCAATATAAAAAAATAAAAGAACGATTAAGTGTAAGTGAAAAAATATTTAATTACATCCAACAATGTCCTTATAATAAAAACATAGCCTAATAAAACATGTAAATATGCTAAATAAAAGCAGAACAGAAGACGTATGTGTAAAGTGGGTCATTTGAATGGAGGCAATGAAAGAGTGCACCTACTGCTCGATGTGTGTCCCTCCCTCCCTCCCTCCGCAACCGCTCCATAACGGTTAGTTCGGCGTGACGCGGATGGAAGCATAGGTATTGACAACACATTGATTACGAAAGAAGATGTGACAATAGCATACAAAAAGTAACCTCGTCCCAAGGAGGAAGTGTCTGGAGGACGATACTAGTAATAAAAATAGAGTTCCGCCTCTCCTACGGGAGGCCAACATCAGTCTCTCTATGTAAGTGCCAAAAATATCGAAGTCAAGGGCAAGGCACTTCGATTCAACCGTCGACCACCATTACGCATCCCAGAGGCTGTATGAACGTCTGGTGAACGTCTTCAGAGAGTTGTCAGTTAGTCGGAGCACCAACATTATTATTCCTCTTGGTTAGTGTCTGAATGTGACGAGGTGGAACCGTCCGACTGACGGTCGACGTCTCCAGACCTCTCCTGCTCCGAAAGCTGCTCGCTCGACGGGATGGAATTCTTCTTAGGACGGCCTTTGGGTTTGGTTGGAGATTCCAATCCTCCTCCTTGTAGGACCTGTACAGTAGAAACAATTCAAGTTTTAAAACGACAAACATAATCTACAATTAAACTGTTTAGGCCTACCATAAAACCATGTTAATGGACAAGTAAACTAATATAATTATTTATCAAAACCACTCGCCTCCTTGTCATATTGTTCATAATAAGAAATAAGAACTTACTATTTTCTTCCATTTCATTCGTCTGTTCTGGTACCAGGTCTTGACTTGTAGTTGACTCAGATCCAGAGACTCAGCCAGATCTATTCTGTATGGGGACAAGTGGCGATTACAGAGATTTTCTTTCATTTCAATCCAATTTCACATCTTGCACTAAACAACATTTGAGTCAATATCTAAAATGTTAAGATATATATTACATTGGTGTCAATATCTTGCATTCGTGTCATCCGTCTTAGAGAGAGAATTGACTGATTGTAGGCCTATGTTATTGTGTTGTGTTGTATATCTGACTAATTTGCGAGTCACTTTTACCCACAGCAATAATAGCCCCCTGGGGATAAATAAGGTTAATTGAATGGTTTAATTTATTTAAATACCTGTCTGGTGTTGAAAGGTACTTCTGTTTCTCAAATCTTTTCTCCAAGCCCATTAGCTGTAGCTCAGTGAAGACCGTCCTGCTCCGGCGGCCTTTCTTGGTCTTGCTGTTGCCGTCTCCGCCGTGCTCCAGCTTGCTCCGGAGGTGGAGGTCCAACGGGAGGTGGTGGGAAGCTGAGCCGCCGTGGAGCCCCGGAGCCCCGGATAGGAGAGCGGAGCCTAACGGTGATCCCAGTGAGCAGGAGAGTGGCGACATCGGGAACTTCAGGATACCCGATTGGTCTGCCTTCAAAACTGTAAATCAAACAATTTCACGTATAAATGTGATTATTCCCCATTGAACTCCTACACGAAAATAATACATTTAACAACGCCTATAGGCTACACACTTGGCTATTTTCTTAATTGGTTCTACGTGATGATTACATATTTTCTAGTAAAATATAGGTTAAAATAAATACAGTAACATTTTATTCTATAATTATAAGAACAATTATTATTTTATGAGTTATTATGATAGTATTTAAGTAGTAGTATAGTACTAGTAGTTATACATATGTATTGTCGTTTTTATTAGGTCTATTAGACGAGACATAGACCTACTACAAATAATCATTATGTAATTGTTGAATGTAATTGTAATTATTTGATTATTATCATGCTTATAATAGTTTATTATATTGGAATTAATAACAATTAAATGCTAAATTCAGTCAATGTCAGGAAATGTAGAAATGTAATAACTTGTTTGAAATATTGATAAGCAAACCTATTATGCATATACTTCATGAAATGTTTGAATTGGTCTGTTTTTCCCTCCACCAATACAATTTCCCTGAGCCAAATTCATATGGCCCATGACTGCTGATATGCAAAACATAGTGGTATTCGATAAACAAGGCCTCGTTTTACAAATTGTATGGCCAATCAATGTAAACAGCTTTAACAAAATGCTAATACTATGGTAATTGTACATAGACATGAGCCCAATACCCTGTAGAGACCTGGCTGCGTCAAGAAGAAGAAGGCCCGCATCGTCTTTTCTGAAGTTTGGTGACCCAGTGTGACCATTCGCTCCATGAGTGGAAATATTCACAAATGACTCAGACTTGTCTATACATTTCGATAGACTACAGTTTATATGACAATATATAGAACCCTTGTTGAAAGTCCAAAGGAATTGGAATCTTGTTTTTCCCCAAAAAGTATGTTGAATATTGAGCTATATCACGCACTACAACGCACTTTTGTCGATTACTTATTTTGGGAAGCATAAAAGGAACCCGTTGGCAAGCCTGCCCTATTGCCTAGGTTTCGACATACATTTTTTTAAAATAATCTAGATTGTGCACTTTGTATAAGAAAATAATACGAAGGAAACGAATGTAAATCATATGCAAATATGTTTTAAATCAATGTTTTACGCTCGCCATTTAGGACAATTAGGTTTATGACAGAACGAGTTGTTTTGAGTGGAAAACCATAAGCAGTCCCCAAGAGAAGACTAACAAAGACTAATAGAAAATACAATATAATAATTTGAGTCATTTTGAATACAAAGTTGAGTAGGCTACATCTCCCCTCTAAAAACAAGCTAGTACCAAAAGCATCGCAGTTTACCCAGGTGATTGTGGTATGGCCGCGCCGAGAGCAGAGCTTGTACTCCGAACTTGAGCAGCTCCCCTGCCGGGGTAGACACCTTATGGTCCGGGTGGTCGGTGAGAATCTCTTCGATCATAAAGCTTCGGTAGCGGTGTGAGTGGGAGCGGTGGTCGGGGTGAACCTCCGGGGGATAATAGTGAGCCCCCAAGTCCAAGGGATGCTGCATGGTTCAGTTCAGCACGCGGGAAAGGCGGAGCGCAATAAAAGCTTCACTGTTTCTTCCTCCTTGGGTTTAGTCTCTCTCTACCGTAGAGACAGGCATTCACATTAACAATACGTCCTTCCTTATTCTAGAACACCGGGAGAGAAGAAGACACTCTGATGAAGGAAGTTAATAACATCCTGAAATGGACACTGAAGTAAATAACAGTCCTTTGCTGTTGCAGAATCCGATGCGTCCTCTTCTTCTATTCGCCTTAGACGTAAACTTCTCCAAACTTTTCTTTGCTGCTGAATCCCAATTTTGCTTTCGAATTCAGTATGGAACCAAACGTCCAAAACGTTTCATCAACACGTTTAATTTCCGGCCAATATCGAGAAGCCTAATGAAGCGTACCCCTGTTTACACCAGTAGACTAGCATCACGGTGTTTATGGATTGAGGAAGATATGCAGTTGAAGGTTTATAAGAGTACGCTCTCTATGCCCCTCCTCTCTTCAGACCAGCCAGTCTCTCAGACCCAGAGGAAGGAAACATCGATTAACATGAATTTGCATGCTAAAATAATTCTTTAAACAAATTACGAAATTTGGTTAGGCCAAATTAGCCTACCTCCCTACTCTGAGGAAGAAAGAGAGCGAGAGAAGGATTTATTGTGCACAATGTTGAAGGAAAGGAATGCTCGTCCATTTGAAGGGCCCATGGCGTATATACGTCTTTGAAATGCATTTACAATGAATGTTCAATTTTTTAGGGGTAGAAAGTAAACATTTTGATCAAATAAATATAAAAATATATATTTTGGAATCTATTTATAGACATGCAATTCAGTCACACACCCAAATACATCAAAAAATCAGGTCATGCAAAAGTGTGTCGAAATATGCACTGATGGCCAGAGGAGCATCAATCTCTTTGTGTGGTTCAATAAGATGAATCCCTCACTCTACCACTACCTCACTCTACCACTACCTCACTCTACCACTCTACCACTGTCTCACTCTACCACTACCACACTATACCACTCTACCACTACCTCACTCTACCACTACCACTCTACCACTCACTCTACCACTGCCTCACTCTACCACTGCCTCACTCTACCACTACCACACTATACCACTCTACCACTACCTCAATCTACCACTACCTGACTCTACCACTACCTCACTCTACCTCTACCTCACTCTACCACTACCTCACTCTACCACACTATACCACTACCACACTATACCACTCTACCACTACCTCAATCTACCACTACCTCACTCTACCACTACCTCACTCTACCTCTACCTCACTCTACCTCTACCTCACTCTACCACTACCTCACTCTACCACACTATACCACTACCACACTATACCACTTGACTACTACCTCACTCTACCACTACCTCACTCTACCACTACCACACTATACCACTCTACCAAATCAAATCAAATGTATTTATATAGCCATTTATATAGCCCTTCGTACATCAGCTGATATCTCAAAGTGCTGTACAGAAACCCAGCCTAAAACCCCAAACAGCAAGCAATGCAGGTGTAGAAGCACGGTGGCTAGGAAAAACTCCCTAGAAAGGCCAAAACCTAGGAAGAAACCTAGAGAGGAACCAGGCTATGTGGGGTGGCCAGTCCTCTTCTGGCTGTGCCGGGTGGAGATTATAACAGAACATGGCCAAGATGTTCAAATGTTCATAAATGACCAGCATGGTCAAATAATAATAATCACAGGCAGAACAGTTGGAACTGGAGCAGCAGCACGGCCAGGTGGACTGGGGACAGCAAGGAATCATCATTTCAGGTAGTCCTGAGGCATGGTCCTAGGACTCAGGTCCTCCGAGGGAGAGAAAGAAAGAGAGAAAGAGAGAATTAGAGAGCACACTTAAATTCACACAGGACACCGGATAGGACAGGAGAAGTACTCCAGATATAACAAACTGACCCACTACCTCACTCTACCACTACCTCACTCTACCACTGCCTCACTCTACCACTACCATAGTATACCACTCTACCACTACCTCACTCTACCACTACCTCACTCTACCACTACCTCACTCTACCACTACCACACTATACCACTACCACACTATACCACTCTACCACTACCTCACTCTACCACTACCACACTATACCACTACCTCACTCTACCACTGCCTCACTCTACCACCACCTCACTCTACCACTACCTCACTCTACCACTACCTCACTCTACCACTACCTCACTCTACCACTACCTCACTCTACCACTACCTCACTCTACCACTACCACACTATACCACTACCTCACTCTACCACTACCACACTATACCACTCTACCACTACCTCACTCTACCACTACCTCACTCTACCACTACCTCACTCTACCACTACCTCACTCTACCACTACCACACTATACCACTACCTCACTCTACCACTACCACACTATACCACTACCACACGATACCACTACCACATTATACCACTCTACCACTACCTCACTCTACCACTACCTCACTCTACCACTACCTCACTCTACCACTATCTCACTCTACCACTACCTCACTCTACCACTATCTCACTCTACCACTACCTCACTATACCACTGCCTCACTCTACCACTGCCTCACTCTACCACTACCTCACTCTACCACTACCACACTATACCACTCTACCACTACCTCACTCTACCACTACCTCACTCTACCACTTCCACACTATACCACTACCACACTATACCACTGCCTCATTCACCACTACCTCACTATACCACTACCTCACTCTACCACTACCACACTCTACCACTACCACACTATACCACTCTACCACTACCTCACTCTACCATTACCTCACTCTACCACTTCCACACTATACCACTACCACACTATACCACTGCCTCATTCACCACTACCTCACTATACCACTACCTCACTATACCACTACCTCACTCTACCACTACCACACTATACCACTCTACCACTACCTCACTCTACCATTACCTCACTCTACCACTACCTCATTCTACCACTGCCTCACTCTACCACTGCCTCACTCTACCACTGCCTCATTCACCACTACCTCACTATACCACTACCTCACTCTACCACTACCTCACTCTACCACTACCACTCTATACCACTACCTCACTCTACCACTACCACACTATACCACTACCTCACTATACCACTCTACCACTGCCTCACTCTAACACTACCTCACTCTAACACTCCCTCACTTATACATACATACATACATACATACATACATACATACATACATACATACATACATACATACATACATACATACATACATACATACATACATACATACATACATACATACATACATACATACATATATGTACTGTATTTACAATGAGCTACAAAAGTATTGGGGCGGTGACCCATTTGTTGTTGTTTTGCCTCTGTTTTCCAGCACTTTGGATTTTAAATTATACAATGACTATGAGGTTAAAGTGCAGACTACTTTAATTTGAGGGTATTTTCATCCATATCAGGTGAACCGTTTAGAAATTACAGCTCTTTTTGTACATAATCCCCCCATTTTGGGGACCAAAACTATTCGGGACACATTCACTTATATGTGTATTAAAGTAGACAGAAGGTTGTATTTGGTGCCATGTTCATAGCACGCAAACATGGTGGATGCATTTGCTGTTTGTTTTGGTTGTGTTTCAGATTATGTCGTGACCAATAGAAATTCATGATAAACAATGTATTGTGTCATTTTGGAGTCACTTTTATGGTAAATAAGAGTCGAATATATTTCTAAACCTTTCTACATTAATGTGGATGCTACCATGATTACGTATAATCCTGAATGAATATTGAATAATGATGAGTGAGAAAGTTACAGATGCACAAATATCATTCCCCCAAGATATGCTAACACCTCACCAATACAAATACAGGGGGGTTAGCATATCTTGGGGTAACTTTCTCTGTAACTTTCTCACTCGTTATTCATGATTAATTCAATGATTATTCGTAATCATGGTAGCATTCACTAAATGTAATCGAAAATGTAATTTACATAATCCCCAAAAGTTATTATTTATCACGAGGGCCATAAACAATAACTAGTAATGCTGCATAATCCATGAAAGGTTCAAACCTCACTTTTCGGGTGAAAATAGTTACACATTGCTGAGGTCTAGTCACTTCTGACGAAACAAGCTCAAGTACGCAGTACGAATACGATACAAGTGTGACATTTTTTTATAAGATGTAACAAATTAAAAATACACTTTATGAATAAGGCTTGAAATGACTAATAAGCTTTCTAAATATTGCATAATCAAATTATAAAACGACTAAGTATAAGATTTCACTGTCCTTATAACGGAAAAATACATATTAGAAAATGTCTACCTCCATTGCTGTGGACTTCTCACAGAGCTCTAGCTTGGCTTTCTGAAGTCGTTAGGAACTCGCCTTTCATCTCAACTGAATATTGCCTGTCTATGAGGAACAGAAATGGATTGTTTAAAATCTATGAATTATTTTAGAATAATGGCTATAAATCGATCTCTGAATGTGTTACTGTGATGAAACCACTCTTTGTTGCTGAGCTACGATGTAACGATAGTAGGCATGTGCTTTGTCAGTGGCTGTGATTTACGGTGCATTCGGTAAGTATTCAGACCTCTTTACTTTTTCCACATTTTGTAATGTTACAGCCTTATTCTAAAATGGATTACAATGTTTTTCCCCCTCATCAATCTACACACAATACCCCATAATGATGAAGCACAAACAGATTTTTAGAAATGTTTGCAAATGTATATATATATATTTTTTTACTGAAATATCACATTTCTTGGGTATGACAGCCTGAGTCTTCTTGTATATGACGCTACAAGCTTGGCACACCTGTATTTGCGGAGTTTCTCCCATTCTTCTTTGCAGATCCTCTCAAACTCTATCAGGTTGGATGAGGAGCGTTGCTGCACAGCTATTTTCAGGTCTCTCCAGAGATGTTCAATCGGGCTCTGGCTGGGCCACTCAAGGGCATTCAAAGACTTGTCCTGAAGCCACTCCTGCTTTGTCTTGTCTGTGTGCTTAGGGTTGTTGTCCTTTATCAATACACCCAGTCACTACAAAGATACACGCATCCTTCTTAACTCAGTTGGAAAGGAAGCTAATGGTGACTTTAAAACAGTTACAGAGTTTAATGGCTCTTATAGGAGAAAACTGAGGATGGATCAACAACATTGTCTTACTCCACAATACTAACCTAATTGACAGAGTGAAAAGAAGGAAGCCTGTTCAGAATAAAACTATTCCAATACATGCATACTGTTTGCAACACATCAAAAATGAGGCAAAGCAATTCACGTATTGTCCTGAATAGAAAGTGTTATGTTTATGGGATGGAGCTAAGCACAGGCAAAATCCTAGAGGAAAACCAGGTTCAGTTTGCTTTACACCAGACACTAGGAGATTAATTCACCTCTCAGCAGGACAATAACTTAAGGCCAAATCTACACTGGAGTTGCTCACCAAGAAGACAGTGAATGTTCCTGAGTGGCTGAGTTACAGATTTGACTTAAATCTACTTCAAAATCCATGGCAAGACCTGAAAATGGTTGTCTAGCAATGATCAACAACCAATTTGACAGAGCTTGAAGAATTTTGAAAATAATAATGAGCAAATGTTGCGCAATCCAGGGGTGGAAAGCTCTTAGAGACTTACCCAGAAAGACTCACAGCTGTAATCACTCTTAGAGACTTACCCAGAAACCCTCCCAGCTGTAATCACTCTTAGAGACTTACCCAGAAAGACTCCCAGCTGTAATCACTCTTAGAGACTTACCCAGAAAGACTCACAGCTGTAATCACTCATAGAGACTTACCCAGAAAGACTCACAGCTGTAATCACTCTTAGAGACTTACCCAGAAATACTCACAGCTGTAATCACTCATAGAGACTTACCCAGAAAGACTCACAGCTGTAATCGCTGCCAAAGCTGCTTCTACAAAGTATTGACTCAGGGGTGTGAATAATTATGTAAATGTGATATTTCTGTATTTAAATTTTAATAAACTTGTAAAAAAAAATAAAAAATAATATATATATATATATATATATATATATATATATATGTTTTCACGTAGTCATGTTGGGGTATTATGTGTAGATGGGTGAGAAAAAATCTACATTTAATCCATTTTGAATTCAGACTGTAATAACAAAATCAAGGGGCATTGAAGTCAAGGGGTATGAAAATCTCTACAATGGCCTTTGTTATTGCTATTTTATTGTCTTATGTCCTTTTTTCATTAGCAGATGTCTTACTTTTTAAATTCTGCATTGTTGGGAAACGACTAGTAAGTAAGCATTTCACTGCAGTGCAAGTCTACACCTGTTGTATTAAGCATTTCACTGCAGTGCAAGTCTACACCTGTTGTATTCAGCATTTCACTGCAGTGCAAGTCTACACCTGTTGTATTCAGCATTTCACTGCAGTGCAAGTCTACACCTGTTGTATTCAGCATTTCACTGCAGTGCAAGTCTACACCTGTTGTATTCAGCATTGCACTGCAGTGCAAGTCTACACCTGTTGTATTCAGCATTGCACTGCAGTGCAAGTCTACACCTGTTGTATTCAGCATTTCACTGCAGTGCAAGTCTACACCTGTTGTATTCAGCATTTCACTGCAGTGCAAGTCTACACCTGTTGTATTCAGCATTTCACTGCAGTGCAAGTCTACACCTGTTGTATTCAGCATTTCACTGCAGTGCAAGTCTACACCTGTTGTATTCAGCATTTCACTGCAGTGCAAGTCTACACCTGTTGTATTCAGCATTTCACTGCATTGCAAGTCTACACCTGTTGTATTCAGCATTTCACTGCATTGCAAGTCTACACCTGTTGTATTCAGCATTTCACTGCAGTGCAAGTCTACACCTGTTGTATTCAGCATTTCACTGCAGTGCAAGTCTACACCTGTTGTATTCAGCATTTCACTGCATTGCAAGTCTACACCTGTTGTATTCAGCATTTCACTGCATTGCAAGTCTACACCTGTTGTATTCGGTGCATGTGGCAAATACATTTTATTTTCTATGATATGAATTAGGTCTGTCTGTTCCATTTTGGTGTTGGTTATATTTTCCAAATTATTTTATTTGTTATGTCCTGATATTACGGAATGTGACATGTATTGTCCATTGATAATTAAATTATATAAAAGTATTTATTGTAATGGCAATAATTATTGTTAGTTTAATTGACGAGATACCCTACTATTTCCAAGTTTGTTTAATTTTTTCCATTCTATACCTGTTTGAGGTGCATTTTGGATTATTCCAGGGATAAGGTCAATGGGGCAGGTGTTAGGTTTGGGGGAAATCCAATACAACACATATCTGAGTACCACTCTCTATATTTTCAAGTGAACAAGTCAATTGCAAAAACATTGCCAGGAAGAGTAAAGAATTCGATCCGTCTAGTTTGAAATCACTTTTAGCGCAGCGCCGAAATGCAGTCATCCTGGAACGCATCCTACTACTGAAGCGGGGCGTGGTCATATGATACTGGAACAGCCAATGAGCACAGCACTTTTCATTTGACAACATGTCAGGTTGCTATCTAGTTAGCTAGCCTGCAGGATAAATTAATTCACAATGGACAGAAATAAATAGATACAGGTTATTTAACAGCGGTTAAGAAGATATGGTGTTGCAACGTGAACGATTGTCTTGCTTTTAGCTGAGTTCGCTTCAGTCAAAAGTCATCGAAAGCAGCACAATCAAAAGACAAGACTAAGGTATTTGCAGTTCCTTGTTAGCCGTTAGATAGTTAAATGCTAAAACATTAGCTGTTAGCGTTTGAGGATGTAACTAGCTAGCTAACTCTGATTAAAAAAAACGGTGGGTAGCTAAAGTTACCTATGATCAATCAATCAAACAAATATTAGCTAGCTAGCAGATCCCAGACGGTTACTCGTTTGTTTTGTCGTGTCCAGCTAGCTAGTTAATAGCATGAAGCCTATCCTCCCCAGAACAAAAGCAATCATGTCTAACAGTGGATGAACAGAGTATGGAAGCAGATGGCTAGCTGTTTTCTGCCTTTTGAATGTCAGTTGATCTTTTCATGAACCAGACCAGTAGGCTGTGACTATTTCATATGAATAGTAGCTAGCCAATCATGAACAGATTCTACCTACTTCAAAGCATTGTATTGAAACAATACCATTGATTGACTGTATTGCCATAGGTAGTGGCATAGACTGGCACAGTCACTAAGGGCTATCAGCTCAAAGGCTGTTGATGCTCAATGCAGTCAAGGGATCCACCAGTGGGCTATTTTATTTTACAAGACCAGTTTTGACAGTCATACCAGACCTACTTAGCTGGCACAATAACTGTATTCAAGATTCTACTCTGACCTTTTTTTTTTTTTTACAAGGAGCATGTGTGCGCTTAAGTAGAACAATTTTAGGAGCACAATGAAAAATGAGATAGAAATCCATTTCATTTGTTGTAATGGTGCAAGGATGAAGGTCATGAAACGACGCTCAGTGTATTCTCCCTGGGGCGGCAGGGTAGCCTAGTGGTTAGAGAGTTGGATTAGGAACCAGAAGGTTGCAAGTTCAAACCCCTGAGCTGACAAGGTACTAATCTGTCGTTCTGCCCCTGAACAGGCAGTTAACCCACTGTTCCTAGGCCGTCATTGAAAATAAGAATTTGTTCTTAACTGACTTGCCTGGTTAAATAAAGGTAAAATTAAAACTCAGGGGCTGCTGTACAGGGAAGTAATCATTCAATTACCATCTGGGTGATGTTTTTCTTGGCACACTGGTGCTCCTAAATTAAAAATCCCGGTCGCACACAAAATATTTAGGCGCTTACGCAAGTAAAATGGTGGCACTGTAGAGCGCTTGAATTGAATCTCACCAATCCTTTAGAGACCCCAACAGACGTGTGGGAGAGACCGAGCTCAGACAGAGCATGCTTATTTATTAACAAGCCCAGTGGGTGATGACTAGTACCACTCACTGCACAATATCCTACGCACTGAGAGAGTCATCCTCTCTGTCTCTCTCTCCTCTGTCTCTCTCTGTCTTTCTCTCTCTGACTCTCTCTCTCTGTCTGTCTTCTCTCTGTCTCTCTCTCGTCTTGGGATGCTACATCCAGTGAGTGTAATTGTACCTCACCTCTCAGTCTTAACATCAGGTAATGTATGAACTGAAGGACAGTTTTTCTCTCCTCTCTCTCTCTGTGCTGTTGGCAGCATTGTGCAGGTGAGTGGGAGGGAGGAGAATGTGTATAGGCCTGTAGAGAACAGGGTGGTGATTGTACCAGCGTCAGATTCCAATGTGACATCAGCCTGACGTCAGCAGCTGATTGAATTTCTATATTCCCTATATAGTGCACTACTTTAGACCAGGACCCTATTCCCTATATAGTGCACTACATTAGACCAGGGCCCTAATCCCTATATAGTGCACTACTTTAGACCCTGACCCTATTCCCTATATAGTACACTACTTCAGACCAGGGCCCTATTCCCTATGTAGTGCACTACGGGGGATAGGGTGCCATTTGGGGTGCTGCCTATGGAATTGTTGAAGTGGCCTAGTTGGCTGGGTTGAGCTGCTGTCTCACTATGTCTCTGCTGGATCTGTCAGTCAGTGTACATTACAATGAATGTAAATTAGTGGAGAAAACGCTAGTCTACACCCACACACCGGTCTGTGTTCCCAACATGAATTAACCAGATGCTATCAGATGAATGTTGAAACAATACTAACTGAACCTATTCAACCCTTTGGCCTGCACCGGTTTGATGTTTTCTTTTACTAAAACAAGAGTTTCTATTGGTCCGTCAGGTGACTACGGCCCGGAGTTGGTCCGTCAGGTGACTACGGCCCGGAGTTGGTCCGTCAGGTGACTACGGCCCGGGGTTGGTCCGTCAGGTGACTACGGCCCGGGGTTGGTCCGTCAGGTGACTACGGCCCGGGGTTGGTCCGTCAGGTGACCACGGCCCTGGGTTGGTCCGTCAGGTGACCACGGCCCGGGGTTGGTCCGTCAGGTGACCACGGCCCGGGGTTGGTCCGTCAGGTGACCACGGCCCGGGGTTGGTCCGTCAGGTGACCACGGCCCGGGGTTGGTCCGTCAGGTGACCACGGCCCGGGGTTGGTCCGTCAGGTGACCACGGCCCGGGGTTGGTCCGTCAGGTGACCACGGCCCGGGGTTGGTCCGTCAGGTGACCACGGCCCGGGGTTGGTCCGTCAGGTGACTACGGCCCGGGGTTGGTCCGTCAGGTGACTACGACCCGTATCCAGATGTTTATACCATTTCTGTACCATACCTGGGGGAAAACACACTTCCGGTAATTGTTTGTTTTATGACTCACACAACCGTTTAGGCAACAGAGATCTTGATCCTGGAGGGGATTGAATGTTTCTGCTGTATACCTCGTTTCTGACTTGTGGCCAGTAAGCTACATCCAGCCTCAACAGTCTTTTCAGCCGTCCCGTGAACAGGAGGTCTCTAGGACAGGTAACCAAAGCTCTGTCCTGGTATCTGTCTGAACAGGAGGTCTCTAGGACCGGTAAGCAAAGCTCTGTCCTGGTATCTGTCTGAACAGGAGGTCTCTAGGACAGGTAACCAAAGCTCTGTCCTGGTATCTGTCTGAACAGGAGGTAACCAAAGCTCTGTCCTGGTATCTGTCTGAACAGGAGGTCTCTAGGACAGGTAACCAAAGCTCTGTCCTGGTATCTGTCTGAACAGGAGGTCTCTAGGACAGGTAACCAAAGCTCTGTCCTGGTATCTGTCTGACCAGGAGGTCTCTAGGACAGGTAACCAAAGCTCTGTCCTGGTATCTGTCTGAACAGGAGGTCTCTAGGACAGGTAACCAAAGCTCTGTCCTGGTATCTGTCTGAACAGGAGGTCTCTAGGACAGGTAACCAAAGCTCTGTCCTGGTATCTGTCTGAACAGGAGGTCTCTAGGACAGGTAACCAAAGCTCTGTCCTGGTATCTGTCTGAACAGGTCGTCATTTTCCAGGATGCAGGGGTTTCGGCCTGGTCTTGACTTCCCTTCTTGACCTCGTCTATGACAACTTGCATCTCCTTGTCAGTGGCTTGAGCATCTGCAGTCTCTGACCAATCAGCTGGAAGGTTGGATAGTCTCACTCCTTATACAGGCAGCAGCTATTGAGTCAGGTGGTGAGAGAGAGCAGGACAAGGCATCATGTACAGTGTTGGGCTATCCCTTCCTGTGGACCACATTGAAGTCAGTCTTGCAGCCGGATTGACCCATCTGGGGTGTCATTTTCTGTAACAAACCTGACTAAACCACACAACCTTGTCAGAAATAAAGATTAGGAAATGTGTTCAGTGCAATGGTGTATTGACAGGAAAAAACAAATGGGGCTCAGCATAAAAACAACAAAATAATAATTCAATGATCAACAACAAATGAGTCAACATCACTGTTAGAAAGCTAAGTCCTACCAGCACCTCTGGTTGAACCTTTCAGTCCTGGTATGAAATTCCAAGTCCAAAGTTATCCAAAGAAATAAGGCCGAAAAAAGCCAACAAAAAGGAAACTCCAACGGAATCCAGATGCAAAATAAATATTCCAACAGAAAAGGTCAAGGTCCAAGTGAAGAGGACGTCTGAACAATTCAATGTCTATATTACCAGTAAAACAGAGGTTTGGCAAGAAAATAGGCCTAAAATCCCTCTTAACACAGCAAGAACATGCTAGCTTCCCTCCACAATGGACTAGCACACAGAAAGAACATGCTAGCTTCCCTCCACAATGGACTAGCACACAGAAAGAACATGCTAGCTTCCCTCCACAATGGACTAGCACACAGAAAGAACATGCTAGCTTCCCTCCACAATGGACTAGCACACAGAAAGAACATGCTAGCTTCCCTCCACAATGGACTAGCACACAGAAAGAACATGCTAGCTTCCCTCCACAATGGACTAGCACACAGAAAGAACATGCTAGCTTCCCTCCACAATGGACTAGCACACAGAAAGAACATGCTAGCTTCCCTCCACAATGGACTAGCACACAGAAAGAACATGCTAGCTTCCCTCCACAATGGACTAGCACACAGCAAGAACATGCTAGCTTCTCCCTCCACAATGGACTAGCACACAGCAAAGAACATGCTAGCTTCCCTCCACAATGGACTAGCACACAGCAAGAACATGCTAGCTTCCCTCCACAATGGACTCGCACACAGAAAGAACATGCAGAAAGGACTAGCACACAGAAAGAACATGCTAGCTTCCCCCACAATGGACTAGCACACAGAAAGAACATGCTAGCTTCCCCCACAATGGACTAGCACACAGAAATAACATGCTAGCTTCCCCCACAATGGACTAGCACACAGAAAGAACATGCTAGCTTCCCCCACAATGGACTCACACACAGAAATAACATGCTAGCCTTTTTTGTCCCATGACCCCATTTTAATATTTGAAAATGTAATTATAGCTTATGTTTACTCCCTCCCTGCCTAGTGGATTCAGGCTGAGTCTAACCCAGCTGGTTCTATCCTCCCTCCCTGCCTAGTGGATTCAGGCTGAGTCTAACCCAGCTGGTTCTATCCTCCCTCCCTGCCTAGTGGATTCAGGCTGAGTCTAACCCAGCTGGTTCTATCCTCCCTCCCTGCCTAGTGGATTCAGGCTGAGTCTAACCCAGCTGGTTCTATCCTCCCTCCCTGCCCAATGCAGGTAGATGTAGGTATTGGCGTGTAAGAATGTATATTTCACCCGCCACATTGGCGGATGGTCAATTTTCCCTCACCAACTTTAAACATCAGCTATCTGAGCAGCTAACCGATCGCTGCAGCTGTACGTAGTCCATCTGTAAATAGCCCACTCAATCTACCTACCTCATCCCCATACTATTTTTTATTTTATTTACTTTTCTGTTCTTTTGTACACCAGTATCTCTACCTGCACATCATCATCTGCTCTTTTATCACTCCAGTGTTAATCTGCTAAATTGTAATGATTCGCTCCTATGGTCTATTTATTGCCTACCTCATTTCTTTTGTTTATTGTGTTATTGCCTTGTTTATTGTTTACTCCATGTGTAACTCTGTGTTGTTGTCTGTTCACACTGCTATGCTTTATCTTGGCCAGGTCGCAGTTGTAAATGAGAACTTGTTCTCAACTAGCCTACCTGGTTAAATAAAGGTGAAATAATTTTTTTTTTTTTGTAGGACATTACATTGGAGGATAAAAATAGTAATAAGTGAAGTATGAGTTAGGCTTAGAATCATTCAGCTTTTTTCAAAGTGTTTCTTGTTTTGTTTCATAGGAATCTTAGATCCCTCCTCATGGAGAAAGTCTTCCTAGGAGCAGAGCTGTGTTAAATGGGTGCTGATAGATCCCTCCTCATGGAGGAAGTCTGCGTTAAATGGGTGCTGATAGATCCCTCCTCATGGAGGAAGTCTGCCTAGGAGCAGAGCTGTGTTAAATGGGTGCTGATAGATCCCTCCTCATGGAGGAAGTCTGCCTAGGAGCAGAGCTGTGTTAAATGGGTGCTGATAGATCCCTCCTCGTGGAGGAAGTCTGCCTAGGACCAGAGCTGTGTTAAATGGGTGCTGATAGATCCCTCCTCATGGAGAAGTCTGCCTAGGAGCAGAGCTGTGTTAAATGGGTGCTGATAGATCCCTCCTCATGGAGGAAGTCTGCCTAGGACCAGAGCTGTGTTAAATGGGTGCTGATAGATCCCTGGAGCTGTGGAGAATAGTCTGCCTAGGACCAGACAGCTGTAGTAATGAAATGGGTGGACAGACCCTCTCAGGAATGAATCAGGAAGTGGAGCTGTGTTCAAATGATGAGCTGGGAGCTAGATCCACAGCCAGACGGCTCTAGAAATGAATCTGCCTAGGGACAGAGCTGTAGTAATGAATCAGGAAGTGCTGACAGACCCTCTAGTAATGAATCTGCCTAGTGGACAGAGCTCTAGTAATAAATCAGGAAGTGGACAGACAGCTCTATGGAGGAATCTGCCTAGGAAGTGAGCTGTGTTCAACTGATGAGCCCTCCTCGGGAGCTAACTGCACAGCCAGAGCTCTAGTAAAATCAGGTGGACAGACCCTCTCTAGTAATGAATCAGGAAGGGAGCTGTGTTAAATGATGAGATAGGGAGCCCTCAACACAGCAAGACTGCTCTAGTAATGAATCAGGAAGTGGACAGACGGCTCTAGTAATGAATCAGGAAGTTTACCTAGACCAGAGCTCTAGTAATGAATCAGGAAGTGGACAGATCCCTGGCTCTAGTAATGAAATCAGGAAGTGGACAGACGACAGCTCTAGTAATGAATCAGGAAGTGGACAGACGGCTCTAGTAATGAATCAGGAAGTGGACAGACAGCCAGGCTCTAGTAATGAATCAGGAAGTGGACAAAGTGCTCTAGTAATGAATCAGGAAGTGGACAGACTGCTCTAGTAATGAATCAGGAAGTGGACAGACGCTCTAGTAATGAATCAGGAAGTGGACAGACGGCTCTAGTAATGAATCAGAAGTGGACAGCCGGCTCTAGTAATGAATCAGGAAGTGGACAGACGGCTCTAGTAAAGAATCAGGAAATGGACAGACGGCTCTAGTAATGAATCAGGAAGTGGACAGACTGCTCTAGTAATGAATCAGGAAGTGGACAGACGGCTCTAGTAATGAATCAGGAAGTGGACATACAGCTCTAGTAAGGAATCAGGAAGTGGAGCTGTGTTCAACATGATGAGCAGGGATTTAACAACACAGCCAGACAGGTCTAGTAATGAATCAGGAAGTGGACAGACGGCTCTAGTAATGAATCAGGAAGTGGACAGACGGCTCTAGTAATGAATCAGGAAGTGGACAGACGGCTCTAGTAATGAATCAGGAAGTGGACAGACGGCTCTAGTAATGAATCAGGAAGTGGACAGACGGCTCTAGTAATGAATCAGGAAGTGGACAGACGGCTCTAGTAATGAATCAGGAAGTGGACAGACGGCTCTAGTAATGAATCAGGAAGTGGACAGACGGCTCTAGTAATGAATCAGGAAGTGGACAGACGGCTCTAGTAATGAATCAGGAAGTGGACAGACGGCGCTAGTAATGAATCAGGAAGTGGACAGACGGCGCTAGTAATGAATCAGGAAGTGGACAGACGGCTCTAGTAATGAATCAGGAAGTGGAGCTGTGTGACATGATGAGTAGGGAGCTAACAACACAGCCAGACTGCTCTAGTAATGAATCAGGAAGTGGACAGACTGCTCTAGTAATGAATCAGGAAGTGGACAGACGGCTCTAGTAATGAATCAGGAAGTTTACAGACGGCTCTAGTAATGAATCAGGAAGTGGACAGACGGCTCTAGTAATGAATCAGGAAGTGACAGACTGCTCTAGTAATGAATCAGGAAGTGGACAGACGGCTCTAGTAATGAATCAGGAAGTGGACAGACTGCTCTAGTAATGAATCAGGAAGTGGACAGACTGTTCTAGTAATGAATCAGGAAGTGGACAGACTGTTCTTGTAATGAATCAGGAAGTGGACAGACGGCTCTAGTAATGAATCAGAAGTGGACAGACGGCTCTAGTAATGAATCAGGAAGTGGACAGACGGCTCTAGTAAAGAATCAGGAAATGGACAGACGGCTCTAGTAATGAATCAGGAAGTGGACAGACTGCTCTAGTAATGAATCAGGAAGTGGACAGACTGCTCTAGTAATGAATCAGGAAGTGGACAGACCGCTCTAGTAATGAATCAGGAAGTGGACAGACAGCTCTAGTAAGGAATCAGGAAGTGGAGCTGTGTTCAACATGATGAGCAGGGATTTAACAACACAGCCAGACAGCTCTAGTAATGAATCAGGAAGTGGACAGACAGCTCTAGTAATGAATCAGGAAGTGGACAGACGGCTCTAGTAATGAATCAGGAAGTGGAGCTGTGTTCAACATGATGAGCAGGGAATCAACAACACAGCCAGACGGCTCTAGTAATGAATCAGGAAGTGGACAGACGGCTCTAGTAATGAATCAGAAGTGGACAGACGCTCTATTAATGAATCAGGAATTGGACAGACTGCTCTAGTAATGAATCAGGAAGTGGACAGACCGCTCTAGTAATGAATCAGGAAGTGGACAGACGGCTCTAGTAATGAATCAGGAAATGGACAGCTCTAGTAATGAATCAGGAAGTGGACAGACTGCTCTAGTAATGAATCAGGAAGTGGACAGACTGCTCTAGTAATGAATCAGGAAGTGGACAGACGGCTCTAGTAATGAAGCAGGAAGTGGACAGACAGCTCTAGTAATGAATCAGGAAGTGGAGCTGTGTTCAACATGATGAGCAGGGAGCTAACAACACAGCCAGACGGCTCTAGTAATGAATCAGGAAGTGGACAGACTGCTCTAGTAATGAATCAGGAAGTGGACAGACTGCTCTAGTAATGAATCAGGAAGTGGACAGACTGCTCTAGTAATGAATCAGGAAGTGGACAGACGGCTCTAGTAATGAATCAGGAAGTTTACAGACGCTCTAGTAATGAATCAGGAAGTGGACAGACGGCTCTAGTAATGAATCAGGAAGTGACAGACTGCTCTAGTAATGAATCAGGAAGTGGACAGACTGCTCTAGTAATGAATCAGGAAGTGGACAGACTGCTCTAGTAATGAATCAGGAAGTGGACAGACTTTTCTAGTAATGAATCAGGAAGTGGACAGACTTTTCTAGTAATGAATCAGGAAGTGGACAGACGGCTCTAGTAATGAATCAGGAAGTGGACAGACGGCTCTAGTAATGAATCAGGAAGTTTACAGACGGCTCTAGTAATGAATCAGGAAGTGGACAGACGGCTCTAGTAATGAATCAGGAAGTGGACAGACGGCTCTAGTAATGAATCAGGAAGTGGACAGACGGCTCTAGTAATGAATCAGGAAGTGGACAGACTGCTCTAGTAATGAATCAGGAAGTGGACAGACTGTTCTAGTAATGAATCAGGAAGTGGACAGACTGTTCTAGTAATGAATCAGGAAGTTGACAGACTGTTCTAGTAATGAATCAGGAAGTGGACAGACGGCTCTAGTAATGAATCAGGAAGTGGACAGACGGCTCTAGTAAAGAATCAGGAAATGGACAGACCGCTCTAGTAATGAATCAGGAAGTGGACAGACTGCTCTAGTAATGAATCAGGAAGTGGACAGACTGCTCTAGTAATGAATCAGGAAGTGGACAGACTGCTCTAGTAATGAATCAGGAAGTGGACAGACGGATCTAGTAATGAATCAGGAAGTGGACAGACAGCTCTAGTAAGGAATCAGGAAGTGGAACTGTGTTCAACATGATGAGCAGGGAGCTAACAACACAGCCAGACAGCTCTAGTAATGAATCAGGAAGTGGAACTGTGTTCAACATGATGAGCAGGGAGCTAACAACACAGCCAGACGGCTCTAGTAATGAATCAGGAAGTGGACAGACGGCTCTAGTAATGAATCAGGAAGTGGACAGACGGCTCTAGTAATGAATCAGGAAGTGGACAGACGGCTCTAGTAATGAATCAGGAAGGTGACAGACGGCTCTAGTAATGAATCAGGAAGTGGACAGACTGCTCTAGTAATGAATCAGAAGTGGACAGATGGCTCTAGTAATGAATCAGGAAGTGGACAGACGGCTCTAGTAATGAATCAGGAAGTGGACAGACTGCTCTAGTAATGAATCAGGAAGTGGACAGACGGCTCTAGTAATGAATCAGGAAGTGGACAGACTGCTCTAGTAATGAATCAGAAGTGGACAGATGGCTCTAGTAATGAATCAGGAAGTGGACAGACGGCTCTAGTAATGAATCAGGAAGTGGACAGACGGCTCTAGTAATGAATCAGGAAGTGGACAGACGGCTCTAGTAATGAATCAGGAAGTGGACAGACGGCTCTAGTAATGAATCAGGAAGTGGACAGACGGCTCTAGTAATGAATCAGGAAGTGGACAGACGGCTCTAGTAATGAATCAGGAAGTGGACAGACGGCTCTAGTAATGAATAAGGAAGTGGAGCTGTGTGACATGATGAGTAGGGAGCTAACAACACAGCCAGACAGCTCTAGTAATGAATCAGGAAGTGGACAGACGGCTCTAGTAATGAATCAGGAAGTGGAGCTGTGTTCAACATGATGAGCAGGGAGCTAACAACACAGCCAGACGGCTCTAGTAATGAATCAGGAAGTGGACAGACAGCTCTAGTAATGAATCAGGAAGTGGAGCTGTGTTCAACATGATGAGCAGGAGCTAACAACACAGCCAGACTGCTCTAGTAATGAATCAGGAAGTGGACAGACTGCTCTAGTAATGAATCAGGAATTGGACAGACGGCTCTAGTAATGAATCAGGAAGTGGACAGACGGCTCTAGTAATGAATCAGGAAGTGGACAGACGGCTCTAGTAATGAATCAGGAAATGGACAGACGGCTCTAGTAATGAATCAGGAAGTGGACAGACTGCTCTAGTAATGAATCAGGAAGTGGACAGACTGCTCTAGTAATGAATCAGGAAGTGGACAGACGGCTCTAGTAATGAAGCAGGAAGTGGACAGACAGCTCTAGTAAGGAATCAGGAAGTGGAGCTGTGTTCAACATGATGAGCAGGGAGCTAACAACACAGCCAGACAGCTCTAGTAATGAATCAGGAAGTGGACAGACTGCTCTAGTAATGAATCAGGAAGTGGACAGACTGCTCTAGTAATGAATCAGGAAGTGGACAGACTGCTCTAGTAATGAATCAGGAAGTGGACAGACGGCTCTAGTAATGAATCAGGAAGTTTACAGACGGCTCTAGTAATGAATCAGGAAGTGGACAGACGGCTCTAGTAATGAATCAGGAAGTGACAGACTGCTCTAGTAATGAATCAGGAAGTGGACAGACGGCTCTAGTAATGAATCAGGAAGTGGACAGACTGCTCTAGTAATGAATCAGGAAGTGGACAGACTTTTCTAGTAATGAATCAGGAAGTGGACAGACTTTTCTAGTAATGAATCAGGAAGTGGACAGACGGCTCTAGTAATGAATCAGGAAGTGGACAGACGGCTCTAGTAATGAATCAGGAAGTTTACAGACGGCTCTAGTAATGAATCAGGAAGTGGACAGACGGCTCTAGTAATGAATCAGGAAGTGGACAGACAGCTCTAGTAATGAATCAGGAAGTGGACAGACGGCTCTAGTAATGAATCAGGAAGTGGACAGACTGCTCTAGTAATGAATCAGGAAGTGGACAGACTGTTCTAGTAATGAATCAGGAAGTGGACAGACTGTTCTAGTAATGAATCAGGAAGTTGACAGACAGCTCTAGTAATGAATCAGGAAGTGGACAGACGGCTCTAGTAATGAATCAGGAAGTGGACAGACGGCTCTAGTAAAGAATCAGGAAATGGACAGACCGCTCTAGTAATGAATCAGGAAGTGGACAGACTGCTCTAGTAATGAATCAGGAAGTGGACAGACTGCTCTAGTAATGAATCAGGAAGTGGACAGACTGCTCTAGTAATGAATCAGGAAGTGGACAGACGGATCTAGTAATGAATCAGGAAGTGGACAGACAGCTCTAGTAAGGAATCAGGAAGTGGAACTGTGTTCAACATGATGAGCAGGGAGCTAACAACACAGCCAGACAGCTCTAGTAATGAATCAGGAAGTGGAACTGTGTTCAACATGATGAGCAGGGAGCTAACAACACAGCCAGAATGAGTAATGAATCAGGAAGTGGACAGATGGCTCTAGTAATGAATCAGGAAGTGGACAGACGGCTCTAGTAATGAATCAGGAAGTGGACAAACTGCTCTAGTAATGAATCAGGAATGTGACAGACGGCTCTAGTAATGAATCAGGAAGTGGACAGACTGCTCTAGTAATGAATCAGAAGTGGACAGATGGCTCTAGTAATGAATCAGGAAGTGGACAGACGGCTCTAGTAATGAATCAGGAAGTGGACAGACTGCTCTAGTAATGAATCAGAAGTGGACAGACGGCTCTAGTAATGAATCAGGAAGTGGACAGACTGCTCTAGTAATGAATCAGAAGTGGACAGATGGCTCTAGTAATGAATCAGGAAGTGGACAGACGGCTCTAGTAATGAATCAGGAAGTGGACAGACGGCTCTAGTAATGAATCAGGAAGTGGACAGACGGCTCTAGTAATGAATCAGGAAGTGGACAGACGGCTCTAGTAATGAATCAGGAAGTGGACAGACGGCTCTAGTAATGAATCAGAAGTGGACAGACTGCTCTAGTAATGAATCAGGAAGTGGACAGACGGCTCTAGTAATGAATCAGGAAGTGGAGCTGTGTGCAACATGATGAGCAGGGAGCTAACAACACAGCCAGACTGCTCTAGTAATGAATCAGGAAGTGGACAGACGGCTCTAGTAATGAATCAGGAAGTGGAGCTGTGTTCAACATGATGAGCAGGGAGCTAACAACACAGCCAGACTGCTCTAGTAATGAATCAGGAAGTGGACAGACAGCTCTAGTAATGAATCAGGAAGTGGAGCTGTGTTCAACATGATGAGCAGGGAGCTAACAACACAGCCAGACTGCTCTAGTAATGAATCAGGAAGTGGACAGACTGCTCTAGTAATGAATCAGGAAGTGGACAGACGGCTCTAGTAATGAATCAGGAAGTTTACAGACGGCTCTAGTAATGAATCAGGAAGTGGACAGACGGCTCTAGTAATGAATCAGGAAGTGACAGACTGCTCTAGTAATGAATCAGGAAGTGGACAGACGGCTCAAGTAATGAATCAGGAAGTGGACAGACTGCTCTAGTAATGAATCAGGAAGTGGACAGACTGTTCTAGTAATGAATCAGGAAGTGGACAGACTGTTCTAGTAATGAATCAGGAAGTTGACAGACGGCTCTTGTAATGAATCAGGAAGTGGACAGACGGCTCTAGTAATGAATCAGAAGTGGACAGACGGCTCTAGTAATGAATCAGGAAGTGGACAGACGGCTCTAGTAAAGAATCAGGAAATGGACAGACCGCTCTAGTAATGAATCAGGAAGTGGACAGACTGCTCTAGTAATGAATCAGGAAGTGGACAGACTGCTCTAGTAATGAATCAGGAAGTGGACAGACCGCTCTAGTAATGAATCAGGAAGTGGACAGACAGCTCTAGTAAGGAATCAGGAAGTGGAGCTGTGTTCAACATGATGAGCAGGGATTTAACAACACAGCCAGACAGCTCTAGTAATGAATCAGGAAGTGGACAGACAGCTCTAGTAATGAATCAGGAAGTGGACAGACGGCTCTAGTAATGAATCAGGAAGTGGAGCTGTGTTCAACATGATGAGCAGGGAGCTAACAACACAGCCAGACGGCTCTAGTAATGAATCAGGAAGTGGACAGACGGCTCTAGTAAGGAATCAGAAGTGGACAGACGTCTCTAGTAATGAATCAGGAATTGGACAGACGGCTCTAGTAATGAATCAGGAAGTGGACAGACGGCTCTAGTAATGAATCAGGAAGTGGACAGACGGCTCTAGTAATGAATCAGGAAGTGGACAGACGGCTCTAGTAATGAATCAGGAAGTGGACAGACTGCGCTAGTAATGAATCAGGAAGTGGACAGACGGCTCTAGTAATGAATCAGGAAGTGGAGCTGTGTGACATGATGAGTAGGGAGCTGACAACACAGCCAGACAGCTCTAGTAATGAATCAGGAAGTGGACAGACGGCTCTAGTAATGAATCAGGAAGTGGACAGATGGCTCTAGTAATGAATCAGGAAGTGGACAGACGGCTCTTGTAATGAATCAGGAAGTGGACAAACTGCTCTAGTAATGAATCAGGAAGTGGACAGACTGCTCTAGTAATGAATCAGGAAGTGGATAGACGCTCTAGTAATGAATCAGGAAGTGGACAGACAGCTCTAGTAAGGAATCAGGAAGTGGAGCTGTGTTCAACATGATGAGCAGGGAGCTAACAACACAGCCAGACAGCTCTAGTAATGAATCAGGAAGTGGACAGACGGCTCTAGTAATGAATCAGAAGTGGACAGATGGCTCTAGTAATGAATCAGGAAGTGGACAGACGGCTCTAGTAATGAATCAGGAAGTGGACAGACGGCTCTAGTAATGAATCAGGAAGTGGACAGACAGCTCTAGTAAGGAATCAGGAAGTGGAGCTGTGTTCAACATGATGAGCAGGGCTCTAGCTAACAACACAGCCAGACAGCTCTAGTAATGAATCAGGAAGTGGACAGACAGCCAGACAGCTCTAGTAATGAATCAGAAGTGGACAGATGGCTCTAGTAATGAATCAGAAGTGGACAGCTGCTCTAGTAATGAATCAGGAAGTGGACAGAGACGGCTCTAGTAATGAATCAGGAAGTGGACAGACGGCTCAGGTAATGAATCAGGAAGTGGACTGACGGCTCTAGTAATGAATCAGGAAGTGGACAGACGTCTCTAGTAATGAATCAGGAAGTGGACAGACGTCTCTAGTAATGAATCAGGAAGTGGACAGACGGCTCTAGTAATGAATCAGGAAGTGGACAGACGGCTCTAGTAATGAATCAGGAAGTGGACAGACGGCTCTAGTAATGAATCAGGAAGTGGACAGACAGCTCTAGTAATGAATCAGGAAGTGGACAGACAGCTCTAGTAATGAATCAGGAAGTGGACAGACGGCTCTAGTAATGAATCAGGAAGTGGACAGACGGCTCTAGTAATGAATCAGGAAGTGGATCAGGCTCTTTGCTCTTCGTGCTATAAAGGGGCTGATACAGAGTTGATCCTCTCGATCACCTGAGACACATTTGAATGAAGTACCAAAAATTCTAGTATCAAACCGTAAATAAAAAAAATAAAAAAATATGTTTCGTTATACTGTGCAACGTTATGCAAAAAATCATTAAAATTCAGACAGAAAATATTTACACAAGAAGCAATCTAATTTCACACAGTCAAACTCTCAGTCGTTTAGTTAAGTTCACCATTCTGTAATTCTCACTGTTAATAAACATTGTACGCGCATTTCAACACAACGGTTGATGGATGGGGATTGGTTGGGTTTTGGAGTTGGGCCTGTTTTCACAACCTGGGCATTTGTGTGCCTGTCTGTCTCACTCGCTGTCTCTCTGCCTCAGGCTCTGTCTCTCTGTCTTAGCCTCACCTGTGTGTGTTTCTGTTCGTTAGTGTTACCTGTCTCTCTGTCTCAGCCTCACCTGTGTGTGTTTCTGTTCGTTAGTGTTACCCGTCTCTGTCTCAGCCTCAGCCTCACCTGTGTGTGTTTCTGTTCGTTAGTGTTACCTGTCTCTGTTACAGCATGTTACCTCTGTCCTTCCAGAGTGTGCCATGGCGGCTGGTGTTAGCCTGCTGACTGATGTGCCCTACTCTTCCTCTGGGGACCTCAACACAGGCAACAGCATGAACACAGGTAGGTGTTACTATTCTACAGTAGTAATGTGTCTATCGTGTACACTTTTTGTTGTTACTCCATGTGTTATTTCATAGTTTTGATGTCTTCAATATTAAAATATGAAGAAAAACCCTGGAATGAGTAGTTGTTCTAAAAGTTATGACCGGTGGTGTATTTTTGACTTTTGCTCCAGCAATACGGTGCATTAAAAACGAAAAACATATTTACCTGGGTGGAGAGGAAACCCTAGGAATCTCAAGGGTTAACCAATTCTGTGAACAGGTTAGGCAATTCAACATCAAAGTTAGAAAAGATGGACGTTTATGAATGTAGAGATCTACGGGTCTTTAGTGAAGTCCAGCCAACCTATAGATACAGCATGCAGTGATGAGTATAAAAACTGTCACCTGTAACAAAACGAAGGGCACTATGGTAGATGGCATCCAAAGGTTTAAGAGTGGTACAGTAGCAGCTGCATTTTGATTAATAATATCCCCATTATAAAGAACAGGTGAAAGGTTGACTGAATAATCTGCTTCATATTGTTGAGAAACAGGCACAATCTGTTTCTGTAGAAAAAGACACCTTTAACCAAAACATTTACATCCCTGCTAGTATTTAATCCTTTGTCAAGATAATCCATCTACCTGACATGTGTGGTATATCAAGAAGCTGATTAAACAGGAGTATTTCCCTATTGTGGGGAAAAACTCAGTCTGATTGGCTGAGCCTGGCTCCCCAGCCTATGCCCTCCCAGGCCATCCCAGTCATGTGAAATCCATGGATTAGGGCCTAATTAATTTATTTCAATTGACTGATTTCCTTATATGAACTGTAACTCAGCAAAATCTTTGAAATTGTTGCGTTAGATTTTTCTTCAGTATATATGTTTTTTTAAAGGTCAAATCCATATCAATCAAAAGTCCTCAGTATTTGTAGTACATTTGGAAAGTATTCAGACCCCTTACTGTTTTCCACATTTTGTTACGTTACAGCCTTACTCTAAAATGTATTAAATTATTTTTTACCCTCATCAATCTACACACAATACCCCATAATGACATCACAATACCCCATAATGACAAAGCAAAAACAGTTCTCTAGACATTTTTGCAAATGTATAAAAAAAACTGCAATATTACATTTACATAAGTATTCAGATCCTTTACTCTGTACTTTGTTGAAGAACCTTTGGCAGCGATTACAGCCTCGAGGCTTCTTGGGTGTGACACTACAAGCTCGGCACACTACCTAGCATCACTACTCTGGCCTAGAATATGTGGACAACTATAAATACCTAGGTGTCTGGTTAGACTGTAAACTCTCCTTCCAGACTCATATTAAACATCTCCAATCCAAAATTAAATCTAGAATCGGCTTTCTATTCCGCAACAAAGCCTCCTTCACTCATGCTGCCAAACATACCCTCGTAAAACTGACCATCCTACTGATACTTAATTTCGGCAATGTCATTTACAAAATAGCCTCCAATACTCTACTCAGCAAACTGGATGCAGTCTATCACAGTGCCATCCGTTTTGTCACCAAAGCCCCATATACCACCCACCACTGTGACCTGTATGCTCTCGTTGGCTGGCCCTCGCTACATATTCGTCACCTGACCCAGTGGCTCCAGGTCATCTATAAGTCTCTGCTAGGTAAAGTCCCGCCTTATCTCAGTTCACTGGTCACCATAGCAACACCCACCCATAGCACGCGCTCCAGCAGGTATATCTCACTGATCATCCCTAAAGCCAACATCTCATTTGGCTGCCTTTCCTTCCAGTTCTCTGCTGCCAGTGACTGGAACAAATTGCAAAAATCGCTGAAGTTGGAGACTTATATTTCTCTCACCAACTTTAAACATCTGCTATCTGAGCAGTTAACCGATCGCTGCAGCTGTACATAGTCCATCTGTAAATCGCCCACCCAATTTTACCTACCTCATCCCCATACTGTTTTTATTTTATTTACTTTTCTGCTCTTTTTCACACCAGTATCTCTAGTTGCACATCATCATCTGCTCATTTATCACTCCAGTGTTAATCTGCTAAATTGTAATTACTTCCCTACTATGGCCTATTTATTGCGTTACCACCTCACACTATTTACACACACTGTATATAGACTTTTTTTCCCTATTGTGTTATTGACTGTACGCTTGTTTATTCCATGTGTAACTCTGTGTTGTTGTTTGTTGCACTGCTTTGCTTTATCTTGGCCATGTCGCAGTTGTAAATGAGAACTTGTTCTCAACTGGCCGACCTGGTTAAATAAAGGTGAAATAAAACATCTGCATTTGAGTAGTTAATCCTGTTCTTCTCTCTATGTCCGGGCTCTGGCTGGGCCACTCAAGGACATTCAGAGACTTGTCCCGAAGCCACTCCTGCATTGTCTTGGCTGTGTGCTTAGGGTCATTGTCCTGTTGGAAGGTGAACCTTCACCCCAGTCTGAGGTCCTAAGCGCTCTGGAGCAGGTTTTCATCAAAGGATCTCTCTGTACTTTGCTCTGTTCATCTTTTCCTAAACCTGACCAATCCTTGCCACTGAAAAACATCCCCACAGCATGATGCTGTTTCTGTCTCTCTGAATTCAATTCAATTCAAGGGGCTTTATTGGCATGGGAAACATGTGTTAACATTGCCAATGCAAGTGAGGTAGATAATATACAAAAGTGAAACAAACAAAAATTAACAGTAAACATTATTCATACAGAAGTTTCAAAGCAATAAAGACATTACAAATGTCAAAATATTTATATATATATATATATATATATATATATATGTATATGTAGTGTTGTAACAATGTACAAATGGTTAAAGTACACAAGGGAAAATAAATGAGCATAAATATGGGTTGTATTTACAATGGTGTTTGTTCTTCACTGGTTGCCCTTTTCTTGTGGCAACAGGTCTGTCTCTCTCTCTGATCTCTGGAGGTTTGAACTGCAGCCTCTCTCTCTCCCTCGTTATAACTCTCTGATCTCTGGATGTTTGAACAGCAGCCCCTCTCTCTCTCTCTCTCTCGTTATAACTCTCTGATCTCTGGAGGTTTGAACAGCAGCCTCTCTCTCTATCAGAACAACATCTCTTTGTGTTCTTCTGTTACATAAACCACTCTTATTGTTGTTGAGATGTAAACACTAGAATAACAGCTTCATTCCAAACCCATTGTGTTTAGTCGCTGAAGGCGGCCCCAAATGAGACCTATTCCCTATGTAGTGCACTACTTTTGACCCCAAATGGGACCTATTCCCTATGTAGTGCACTACTTTAGACCAGATCCCTGTGATGGGAGTACCCCATCACCACTGTCACTCCATAATGAACACAGCAACATACAGACACACCGGCATACCGGCTCCCACCCACTGAGGATTTAGGAGTGAGTTGGTTGTCATGGGGACAGTGACTGTGTGATGAAAGTAATGATGGATTGTATTGGCCTCTCTTTGTGCCAGCGGGCTACTGTACTGCGATGAGTCACTGGATCCCTCCGTTTAGCCAGCATGCAGCCTCACTGACTGTCAATACACAGGTTAGACAGGGCAGGGAGAGAGAGGGGCTGGTTAGACAGGGCAGGGAGAGAGAGGGGCTGGTTAGACAGGGCAGGGAGAGAGAGGGGCTGGTTAGACAGGACAGGGAGAGGGAGGGGCTGGTTAGACAGGACAGGGAGAGGGAGGGGCTGGTTAGACAGGACAGGGAGAGGAGGGCTGGTTAGACAGGACAGGGAGAGAGAGGGGCTGGTTAGACAGGACAGGGAGAGAGAGGGGCTGGTTAGACAGGACAGGGAGAGAGAGGGGCTGGTTAGACAGGACAGGGAGAGAGAGGGGCTGGTTAGACAGGACAGGGAGAGAGAGGGGCTGGTTAGACAGGACAGGGAGAGAGAGGGGCTGGTTAGACAGGACAGGGAGAGAGAGGGGCTGGTTAGACAGGACAGGGAGAGAGAGGGGCTGGTTAGACAGGACAGGGAGAGAGGGGACAGCTGGTTAGACAGGACAGGGAGAGAGAGGGGCTGGTTAGACAGGACAGGGAGAGAGAGGGGCTGGTTAGACAGGACAGGGAGAGGGAGGGGCTGGTTAGACAGGGCAGGGAGAGGGAGGGGCTGGTTAGACAGGACTGGTTAGACAGGGGAGAGAGAGGGGCTGGTTAGACAGGACAGGGAGAGGGAGGGGCTGGTTAGACAGGACAGGGGAGAGAGAGGGCTGGTTAGACAGGACAGGGGGAGGGAGGGGCTGGTTAGACAGGACAGGGAGAGGGAGGGGCTGGTTAGACAGGACAGGAGAGAGAGAGGGGCTGGTTAGACAGGACAGGGAGAGGGAGGGGCTGGTTAGACAGGACAGGGAGAGGAGGGGCTGGTTAGACAGGACAGGGAGAGAGGGGGCTGGTTAGACAGGACAGGGAGAGGGAGGGGCTGGTTAGACAGGACAGGGAGAGGGAGGGTTAGACAGGACAGGGAGAGGGAGGGGCTGGTTAGACAGGACAGGGAGAGGGAGGGGCTGGTTAGACAGGACAGGGAGAGGGAGGGGCTGGTTAGACAGGACAGGGAGAGGGGGGGGCTGGTTAGACAGGACAGGGAGAGGGAGGGGCTGGTTAGACAGGACAGGGAGAGAGGGGGGCTGGTTAGACAGGACAGGGAGAGGGAGGGGCTGGTTAGACAGGACAGGGAGAGGGAGGGGCTGGTTAGACAGGACAGGGAGAGGGAGGGGCTGGTTAGACAGGACAGGGAGAGGGGCTGGTTAGACAGGACAGGGAGGGGGCTGGTTAGACAGGACAGGGAGAGAGGGAGGGGCTGGTTAGACAGGACAGGGAGAGGGAGGGGCTGGTTAGACAGGACAGGGAGAGGGAGGGGCTGGTTAGACAGGACAGGGAGAGAAGAGGGGGCTGGTTAGACAGGACAGGGAGAGAAGGGGGGCTGGTTAGACAGGACAGGGAGAGGGAGGGGCTGGTTAGACAGGACAGGGAGAGAGAGGGCTGGTTAGACAGGACAGGGAGAGAAGAGGGGCTGGTTAGACAGGGCAGGGAGAGAAGGGGGCTGGTTAGACAGGGCAGGGAGAGAAGAGGGGCTGGTTAGACAGGACAGGGAGAGAGAGGGGGCTGGTTAGACAGGACAGGGAGAGAAGAGGGGCTGGTTAGACAGGGCAGGGAGAGAAGGGCAGGAGGGGGGCTGGTTAGACAGGGCAGGGAGAGAAGAGGGGCTGGTTAGACAGGACAGGGAGAGAAGAGGGGCTGGTTAGACAGGACAGGGAGAGAAGAGGGGCTGGTTAGACAGGACAGGGAGAGAGGAGGGGCTGGTTAGACAGGACAGGGAGAGAGAGGGGCTGGTTAGACAGGACAGGGAGAGAAGAGGGGCTGGTTAGACAGGACAGGGAGAGAAGAGGGGCTGGTTAGACAGGGCAGGGAGAGAAGAGGGGCTGGTTAGACAGGACAGGGAGAGAAGAGGGGCTGGTTAGACAGGACAGGGAGAGAAGGGGGCTGGTTAGACAGGACAGGGAGAGAAGAGGGGCTGGTTAGACAGGACAGGGAGAGAAGAGGGGCTGGTTAGACAGGACAGGGAGAGAGAGGGGCTGGTTAGACAGGACAGGGAGAGAAGAGGGGCTGGTTAGACAGGACAGGGAGAGGGAGGGGCTGGTTAGACAGGACAGGGAGAGGGAGGGGCTGGTTAGACAGGGCAGGGAGAGGGGGGCTGGTTAGAAGAGGGGGGGCTGGTTACAGGACAGGAGAGACAGGACAGGGAGAGAAGAGGGGCTGGTTAGACAGGACAGGGAGAGAAGAGGGGGCTGGTTAGACAGGACAGGGAGAGAAGAGGGGCTGGTTAGACAGGACAGGGAGAGAAGAGGGCTGGTTAGACAGGGCAGGGAGAGAGAGGGGGGGCTGGTTAGACAGGACAGGGAGAGAAGAGGGGCTGGTTAGACAGGACAGGGAGAGGGAGGGGCTGGTTAGACAGGGCAGGGAGAGAGAGGGGCTGGTTAGACAGGACAGGGAGAGGGAGGGGCTGGTTAGGACAGGGACAGGACAGGGAGAGGGAGGGGCTGGTTAGACAGGACAGGGAGAGAAGGGGGCTGGTTAGACAGGGCAGGGAGAGAAGGGGGCTGGTTAGACAGGGCAGGGAGAGGGGGGGCTGGTTAGACAGGGCAGGGAGAGAGAGGGGCTGGTTAGACAGGGCAGGGAGAGAGAGGGGGGGCTGGTTAGACAGGGCAGGGAGAGGGAGGGGCTGGTTAGACAGGGCAGGGAGAGAGAGGGGGGCTGGTTAGACAGGACAGGGAGAGGGAGGGGCTGGTTAGACAGGACAGGGAGAGAGGGGGCTGGTTAGACAGGACAGGGAGAGAGGAGGGGCTGGTTAGACAGGGCAGGGAGAGAGAGGGGCTGGTTAGACAGGACAGGGAGAGGGAGGGGCTGGTTAGACAGGGCAGGGAGAGAAGAGGGGCTGGTTAGACAGGGCAGGGAGAGAAGGGGGCTGGTTAGACAGGGCAGGGAGAGAGGGGGCTGGTTAGACAGGGCAGGGAGAGAGGGGCTGGTTAGACAGGGCAGGGAGAGAGAGGGGCTGGTTAGACAGGGCAGGGAGAGAAGAGGGGCTGGTTAGACAGGGCAGGGAGAGAAGGGGGCTGGTTAGACAGGGCAGGGAGAGAAGAGGGGCTGGTTAGACAGGGCAGGGAGAGAGAGGGGCTGGTTAGACAGGGCAGGGAGAGAGAGGGGCTGGTTAGACAGGGCAGGGAGAGAGAGGGGCTGGTTAGACAGGGCAGGGAGAGAGAGGGGCTGGTTAGACAGGGCAGGGAGAGAGAGGGGGCTGGTTAGACAGGGAGAGGGAGAGAGGGGGCTGGTTAGACAGGGAGAGGGAGAGAGAGGGGGCTGGTTAGACAGGGAGAGGGAGAGAGAGGGGGCTGGTTAGACAGGGGGGAGAGGGAGAGAGAGGGAAGGGGGCTGGTTAGACAGGGCAGGGAGAGAGAAAGGGGCTGGTTAGACAGGGCAGGGGAGAGAGAAAGGGGCTGGTTAGACAGGGCAGGGGAGAGAGAGGGGCTGGTTAGACAGGGCAGGGGGAGAGAGAGGGGGCTGGTTAGACAGGGCAGGGGGAGAGAGAGGGGGCTGGTTAGACAGGGCAGGGAGAGAGAGGGGCTGGTTAGACAGGGCAGGGGGAGAGAGAGGGGCTGGTTAGACAGGGCAGGGAGAGGCCGGCTGTACTAAGTCCATGGCACAGGATTAGACTGAGGCAGCTAGGAGCACAGTGTCAGTTAGACAAGGAGTCTGAGGGACCTTGAGGACAGCGGAGACACAGGGGGACCTTGAGGACAGCGGAGATGATCCTTCCGCAGGTTCACCTACGGAAACCTTGTTACGACTTTTACTTCCTCTAGATAGTGGGAGGACAGGGGGACCTTGAGGACAGCGGAGCAACAGGGGGACCTTGAGGACAGCGGAGATGCACGGGGACCTTGAGGACAGCGGAAACAAAGGGGGACCTTGAGGACAGGGGACCTTGAGGACAGCGGAGACACTGGGGGACCTTGAGGACAGGGGACACGAAGGGGGACCTTGAGGACAGGGGACACGAAGGGGGACCTTGAGGACAGGGGGACCTTGAGTACAGCGGAGACGCAGGGGGACCTTGAGGACAAGGGGACCTTGAGTACAGCGGAGACGCAGGGGGACCTTGAGGACAGGGGGACCTTGAGTACAGCGGAGAAACAGGGGGACCTTGAGGACAGCGGAGAAACAGGGGACCTTGAGGACAGCGGAGATGCAGGGGGACCTTGAGGACAGCGGAGATGCAGGGGGACCTTGAGGACAGGGGACACGCAGGGGACCTTGAGGACAGGGGAACCTTGAGGACAGCGGACACGCAGGGGGACCTTGAGGACAGGGGGACACGAGGGGGACCTTGAGGACAGGGGGGACCTTGAGGACAGCGGACACGCAGGGGGACCTTGAGGACAGCGGACACGCAGGGGACCTTGAGGACAGGGGGACCTTGAGGACAGCGGACACGCAGGGGGACCATGAGGACAGGGGGACCTTGAGGACAGCGGACACGCAGGGGGACCTTGAGGACAGCGGAGACGCAGGGGGACCTTGAGGACAGCGGACACGCAGGGGGACCTTGAGGACAGGGGGACCTTGAGGACAGCGGACACGCAGGGGGACCTTGAGGACCGAGGAGACACGGAGGGACCTTGAGGACAGCGGACACGCAGGGGACCTTGAGGACAGCGGACACGCAGGGGGACCTTGAGGACAGGGACGGACACGCAGGGGGACCTTGAGGACAGCAGGGGGACACAGCGGACACGGGGGACCTTGAGGACAGGGGGACCTTGAGGACAGCGGACACGCAGGGGGACCATGAGGACAGGGGGGACCTTGAGGACAGCGGACACGCAGGGGGACCTTGAGGACAGCGGAGACGCAGGGGGACCTTGAGGACAGCGGAGACGCAGGGGGACCTTGAGGACAGCGGAGACGCAGGGGGACCTTGAGGACAGCGGAGACGCAGGGGACCTTGAGGACAGCGGACACGCAGGGGGACCTTGAGGACAGGGGGACCTTGAGGACAGCGGACACGCAGGGGGACCTTGAGGACAGGGGGACCTTGAGGACAGCGGACACGCGGGGACCTTGAGGACAGCGGAGCCGCAGGGGGACCTTGAGGACAGAGGGACCTTGAGAACAGGGGGACCTTGAGGACAGCGGACACGCGGGGACCTTGAGGACAGCGGAGCCGCAGGGGGACCTTGAGGACAGCGGAGCCGCAGGGGGACCTTGAGGACAGCGGAGCCGCAGGGGGACCTTGAGGACAGCGGAGACGCAGGGGGACCTTGAGGACAGGGGGACCTTGAGGACAGCGGAGCCACAGGGGGACCTTGAGGACAGCGGAGCCGCAGGGGGACCTTGAGGACAAAGGGACCTCGAGGACAGCGGAGCCGCAGGGGGACCTTGAGGACAGCGGAGCCGCAGGGGGACCTTGAGGACGGGGGGACCTTGAGGACAGCGAAGCCGCAGGGGGACCTTGAGAACAGGGGGACCTTGAGGACAGCGGAGCCACAGGGGGACCTTGAGGACAGCGGAGCCGCAGGGGGACCTTGAGGACAAAAGGACCTTGAGGACAGCGGAGCCGCAGGGGGACCTTGAGGACAGCGGAGCCGCAGGGGGACCTTGAGGACAGCGGAGCCGCAGGGGGACCATGAGGACAGGGGAACCTTGAGGACAGCGGACACGCAGGGGGACCTTGAGGACAGGGG
This sequence comes from Oncorhynchus tshawytscha, assembly GCF_018296145.1. NCBI lineage: Eukaryota > Metazoa > Chordata > Actinopteri > Salmoniformes > Salmonidae > Oncorhynchus > Oncorhynchus tshawytscha. Next base: position 76,231,338 of record NC_056435.1, read on the forward strand.
GACCTTGAGGACAGCGGACACGCAGGGGGACCTTGAGGACAGAGAGAGGCAGACAGTCGGGTGGGTCTGCATGCAGCAGGACACATAGGGACTATCAATGATGTCTCCGTGAGGGAGAGACGGGGTTGTTGAACCTGTCACAGGTTGAGACGCTAAGCTAGACGCTGGGTGCCTCACAGAGGGTTAAACACAGAGACAGGGACAGATATGGCTGAGGAGCCCTCCGATGGCAACACAGGCACCGCCACGGGACCACGCCAATGTAATGACACTGCTAGATCACAATCAAGGCTTCTCTTGCTTTGTATAGATCCACTGCTGGCCGAGCTGGTTCAGATCTTTCAGAACATCTCTCTGTTAACCTGGCTGGTTCAGATCTTTCAGAACATCTCTCTGTTAACCTGGCTGGTTCAGATCTGTCTGAACATCTCTCTGTTAACCTGGCTGGTTCAGATCTGTCTGAACATCTCTCTGTTAACCTGGCTGGTTCAGATCTGTCTGAACATCTCTCTGTTAACCTGGCTGGTTCAGATCTTTCAGAACATCTCTCTGTTAACCTGGCTGGTTCAGATCTGTCTGAACATCTCTCTGTTAACCTGGCTGGTTCAGATCTGTCTGAACATCTCTCTGTTAACCTGGCTGGTTCAGATCTGTCTGAACATCTCTCTGTTAACCTGGCTGGTTCAGATCTTCTGAACATCTCTCTGTTGAACCTGGCTGGTCAGAGGAGCTGTCTGAACATCTCTCTGTTAACCTGGCTGGTCAGATCTGTCTGAACACCTGAAGGGCTGGTTCAGATCTGGTCTGAACATCTCTGTTAACCTGGGCTAACGATCCTTCAGAACATCTCTCTGTCTTGTTTAACATTTACCTGGCTGGTTCAGATGCTGAGATGCTAACATCTCTCTGAGGGGAACCTGGCTGGTTCAGTTGCTAGGGAAATGTTTTGTCTGTGAATGTGTGTTTTCAAAGAGGTGTCTGTTGTTGGAGAGAAAAGCCAACATGAAATACAGCAGGAGAATATTTAGTCTAGTCACACAGAATGGGGATGATGTAGTCTAGTCACACAGAATGGGTATGATGTAGTCTAGTCACACAGAATGGGGATGATGTAGTCTAGTCACACAGAATGGGGATGATGTAGTCTAGTCACACAGAATGGGTATGATGTAGCCTAGTCACACAGAATGGGGATGATGTAGTCTTGTCACACAGAATGGGTATGATGCTGAGATGCTAGTCACACAGAATGGGGATGATGTAGGCTAGTCACACAGAATGGGGATGATGTGTTTAGTCACACAGAATGGGTCTGATGTAGTCTAGTCACACAGAATGGGGATGATGTAGTCTAGTCACACAGAATGGGGATGATGTAGCCTAGTCACACAGAATGGGGATGATGTAGCCTAGTCACACAGAATGGGGATGATGTAGTCTAGTCACACAGAATGGGGATGATGTAGCCTAGTCACACAGAATGGGGATGATGTAGTCTAGTCACACAGAATGGGGATGATGTAGTCTAGTCACACAGAATGGGGATGATGTAGCCTAGTCACACAGAATGGGTATGATGTAGCCTAGTCACACAGAATGGGGATGATGTAGCCTAGTCACACAGAATGGGGATGATGTAGTCTAGTCACACAGAATGGGGATGATGTAGCCTAGTCACACAGAATGGGGATGATGTAGTCTAGTCACACAGAATGGGGATGATGTAGCCTAGTCACACAGAATGGGGATGATGTAGCCTAGTCACACAGAATGGGGATGATGTAGCCTAGTCACACAGAATGGGGATGATGTAGTCTAGTCACACAGAATGGGGATGATGTAGCCTAGTCACACAGAATGGGGATGATGTAGTCTAGTCACACAGAATGGGGATGATGTAGCCTAGTCACACAGAATGGGGATGATGTAGTCTAGTCACACAGAATGGGGATGATGTAGTCTAGTCACACAGAATGGGGATGATGTAGTCTAGTCACACAGAATGGGGATGATGTAGCCTAGTCACACAGAATGGGGATGATGTAGCCTAGTCACACAGAATGGGGATGATGTAGCCTAGTCACACAGAATGGGGATGATGTAGCCTAGTCACACAGAATGGGGATGATGTAGTCTAGTCACACAGAATGGGGATGATGTAGCCTAGTCACACAGAATGGGGATGATGTAGTCTAGTCACACAGAATGGGGATGATGTAGCCTAGTCACACAGAATGGGGATGATGTAGCCTAGTCACACAGAATGGGGATGATGTAGCCTAGTCACACAGAATGGGGATGATGTAGCCTAGTCACACAGAATGGGGATGATGTAGCCTAGTCACACAGAATGGGGATGATGTAGCCTAGTCACACAGAATGGGGATGATGTAGTCTAGTCACACAGAATGGGGATGATGTAGCCTAGTCACACAGAATGGGGATGATGTAGCCTAGTCACACAGAATGGGTATGATGTAGTCTAGTCACACAGAATGGGGATGATGTAGTCTAGTCACACAGAATGGGGATGATGTAGTCTAGTCACACAGAATGGGGATGATGTAGCCTAGTCACACAGAATGGGGATGATGTAGTCTAGTCACACAGAATGGGGATGATGTAGCCTAGTCACACAGAATGGGTATGATGTAGCCTAGTCACACAGAATGGGTATGATGTAGTCTAGTCACACAGAATGGGGATGATGTAGCCTTGTCACACAGAATGGGGATGATGTAGTCTAGTCACACAGAATGGGTATGATGTAGTCTAGTCACACAGAATGGGGATGATGTAGCCTTGTCACACAGAATGGGGATGATGTAGTCTAGTCACACAGAATGGGGATGATGTAGTCTAGTCACACAGAATGGGGATGATGTAGTCTAGTCACACAGAATGGGTATGATGTAGTCTAGTCACACAGAATGGGGATGATGTAGCCTAGTCACACAGAATGGGGATGATGTAGCCTAGTCACACAGAATGGGGATGATGTAGCCTAGTCACACAGAATGGGGATGATGTAGCCTAGTCACACAGAATGGGGATGATGTAGCCTAGTCACACAGAATGGGGATGATGTAGCCTAGTCACACAGAATGGGGATGATGTAGCCTAGTCACACAGAATGGGGATGATGTAGCCTAGTCACACAGAATGCAGCTAGTATGTAGTCTAGTGGGATGTGCTTGTTGATCTCTCCTCTTTTCTCTCTCTCGCTCTGCAGTCAGTACTCGGGTCCCCACAGCCAAGTACACCAAGGTGGGGGAGACTTTGAGACATGTGATCCCAGGTCACATGCAGTGCTCCATGGCGTGTGGAGGGAGGGCCTGTAAATACGAGAACCCGGCCCGCTGGAGTGACAAGGAGCAGGCCGTTAAGGGACTGTACTCCTCATGGTGAGTCTCTGTCTAACATCCCGTGTCTGTCCTGTCTCTCTTCTGGGCTCATAGATAGATAGATAGATAGATAGTATCAGACAGCTCTGGATAGGTAGTTAGATGGATAGGTAGTTAGATGGATAGGTAGTTAGATGGATAGATAGATAGATAGATAGATAGATAGATAGATAGATAGATAGATAGATAGATAGATAGATAGATAGATAGATAGATAGATAGATAGATAGTATCAGACAGCTCTGGATAGGTAGTTAGATGGATAGGTAGTTAGATGGATAGGTAGTTAGATAGATAGATAGATAGGATCATACAGCTCTGGATAGGTAGTTAGATGGATAGGTAGTTAGATGGATAGGTAGTTAGATGGATAGGTAGTTAGATGGATAGGTAGTTAGATGGATAGGTCGTTAGATGGATAGGTCGTTAGATGGATAGATAGATAGGATCATACAGCTTTGGATAGGTAGATAGATAGGATCATACAGCTTTGGATAGGTAGTTAGATGGATAGGTAGTTAGATGGATAGGTACTGAGATGGATAGGTAGTAAGATAGATAGGATCATACAGCTTTGGATAGGTAGATGGATAGATAGATAGATAGGATCATACAGCTTTGGATAGGTAGATGGATAGGTAGTTAGATAGGATCATACAGCTTTGGATAGGTAGTTAGATGGATAGGTAGTTAGATGGATAGGTAGTTAGATGGATAGGTACTGAGATGGATAGGTAGTAAGATAGATAGGATCATACAGCTTTGGATAGATAGATAGATAGATAGATAGATAGATAGATAGATAGATAGATAGATAGATAGATAGATAGATAGATAGATAGATAGATAGATAGGATCATACAGCTCTGATAGGTAGATAGATAGATAGATAGATAGATAGATAGATAGATAGATAGATAGATAGATAGATAGATAGATAGATAGATAGATAGATAGATAGATAGATAGATCATACAGCTCTGGATAGGTAGATAGATAGATAGATAGATAGATAGGTACTAAGATAGATAGGTAGTGAGATAGATAGGTAGTAAGATAGTTAGATCGATAGACAGGTAGTTAGATATAGACATGTAGTGAGGTAGGTAGTTAGATAGATGGATAGATAGTAAGATATAGATATATATAGATATAGATAGTAAGGTAGATAGATAGATAGTAAGGTAGATAGATAGATAGTAAGGTAGATAGATAGATAGTAAGGTAGATAGATAGATAGTAAGGTAGATAGATAGATAGTAAGGTAGGTAGATAGTTAGGTAGATAGATAGATAGTAAGGTAGATAGATAGATAGTAGGTAGATAGATAGATAGTAAGGTAGATAGATAGATAGGTAGTAAGATAGATAGATAGATAGATAGTAAGGTAGATAGATAGATAGTAAGGTAGATAGATAGATAGTAAGGTAGATAGATAGATAGTTAGATAGACATATAGATAAGATAGATATATAGATAGATAGATATAAGGTAGATATAGATAGTAGATGGATAGATAGATAGATAGTAAGGTAGATAGATAGATAGTAAGGTAGATAGATAGTAGTAGGTAGATAGATAGTAAGGTAGATAGATAGTTAGGTAGTAAGATAGACATATAGATATAGATATAGATATAGATAGTAAGGTAGATAGATAGATAGTAAGGTAGGTAGATAGTTAGATAGTAAGATAGACATATAGATAACCTCCACTCTTACACTAGCCCAAGCCAATGGCATGTACCAGATGCTCAGCAGGCTCTGCTCACACTTACTGACCTGGGGCCAAACCACACGACCAACAACATTGGACACTTTATGGAACACAAAGCCTTCACTATATCATCCTGGAATATCCAAGACCTGAGGTAATCTGCCTTTGGCCTAAAGAGCAGGAACCTGGACTTCACCAAAGAAATCGGTAATACAGACATTGTCATCCTGCAAGAAACCTGGTATAGAGGAGACAGACCCACTAGTTGTCCTCTAGGTCACAGAGAGCTGGTAGTCCGATCCACCAAACTACCAGGTGTGAAACAGGGAAGGGACTCAGGGGGTATGCTAATTTGGTATAGAGCAGACCTAACTCACTCCATTAAATTAATCAAAACAGGAACATTTTACATTTGGCTAGAAATTCAAAAGGAAATGATCTTAACAGAGAAAAATGTCCTCCTGTGTGCTACCTATATCCCCCCCACTCGAATCCCCATACTTTAATGAAGACAGCTTCTCCATCCTGGAGGGGGAAATGAATCATTTCCAGGCTCAGGGACATGTACGAGTCTGTGGCGACCTAAATGTCAGAACCAGACAAGAACCTGACACCCTCAGCACACAGGGGGACAAATACCTGCCTGCAGGTGACAGCATTCCCTCCCACATATGCCCCCCTAGGCACAACTATGACAACATAACCAACAAAAACGGGTCACAACTCCTGCAGCTCTGTCGCACGCTGGGTATGTACATAGTTAATGGTAGGCTTCGAGGGGACTCCTATGGTAGGTACACCTGTAGCTCATCTCTTGGCAGTAGTACTATAGACTACTTTATCACTGACCTCAACCCAGAGTCTCTCAGAGCGTTCACAGTCAGCCCACTGACACCCCTATCAGACCACAGCAAAATCACAGTCTACTTGAACAGAGCAATACTCAACCATGAGGCATCAAAGCCAAAGGAACTGAGTAACATTAAGAAATGCTATAGATGGAAGGAATGCAGTTTGGAAACCTACCAAAAAACAATTAGGCAACAACAAATTCAATCCCTTTTAGACAATTTTCTGGGTAAAACGTTCCACTGTAATAGTGAAGGTGTAAACTTGTCAGTAGAAAATTTTAACAGTATATTTGACCTCTCAGCTTCCCTATCAAATCTAAAAATCTCAAATAGAAAAACGAAGAAAATTAACAACAATGACAAATGGTTTGATGAAGAATGCAACAATCTAAGAAAGAAATTGAGAAACCTGTCCAACCAAAAACATAGAGATCCGGAAAACCTGAGTCTACGCCTTCACTATGGTGAATCACTAAAACCATACAGAAATACACTACGGAAAAAGAAGGAACAGCAAGTTAGAAATCAGCTCAATGTAATTGAAGAATCCATAGACTCTAACCACCTCTGGGAAAATTGGAAAACACTAAACAAACAACAACACGAAGAATTATCTATCCAAAATGGAGATGTATGGGTAAACCACTTCTCCAATCTTTTTGGCTCTATAACAAAGTATAAAGAGCAAAAACATATACATGATCAAATACAAATCTTCATCAATCAACTATTAAAGACTACCAGAACCCATTGGATTCTCCAATTACCTTGAATGAGCTACAGGACAAAATAAAAACCCTCCAACCTACATTTCCTCAATGAAAACAATGTACTGAGCAAATGTAAATTTTTTTGACCAAATTACCATATGTACGTGTTCACCCTGCACACCAACAAACAAAACAAAGGCAAAGTCTTCTCATGCTTTGTTGATTTCAAAGAAGCCTTTGACTCAATTTGGCATGAGGGTCTGCTATACAAATTGATAGAAAGTGGTGTTGAGGGAAAAACATACAACATTATAAAATCCATGTACACAAACAACAAGTGTGCGGTTAAAATTGGCAAAAAACACACAGGGCTGTGGGGTGAGACATGGATGCAGCTTAAGCCCCACCCTCTTCAACATATATATCGACGAATTGGCGAGGGCACTAGATCAGTCTGCAGCACCCGGCCTCACCCTACTAGAATCTGACGTCAAATGTCTACTGTTTGCTGATGATCTGGTGCTTCTGTCACCAACCAAGGAGGGCCTACAGCAGCACCTAGATATTCTGCACAGATTCTGTCAGACCTGGGCCCTGACAGTAAATCTCAGTAAGACCAAAAATAATGGTGTTCCAAAAAAGGTCCAGTCGCCACGACCACAAATACAAATTCCATCTAGACACTGTTGCCCTAGAGCACACAAAAAACTATACATACAGTGGGGCAAAAAAGTATTTAGTCAGCCACCAATTGTGCAAGTTAAAAAGATGAGAGAGGCCTGTAATTTTCATCATAGGTACACTTCAACTATGACAGATAAAATGAGAAAAAAAATCCAGAAAATCACATTTTGATAATGAGTTTATTTGCAAATTATGGTGGAAAATAAGTATTTGGTCACCTACAAACAAGCAAGATTTCTGGCTCTTATAGACCTGTAACTTCTTCTTTAAGAGGCTCCTCTGTCCTCCAATCGTTACCTGTATTAATGGCACCTGTTTGAACTTGTTATCAGTATAAAAGACACCTGTCCACAACCTCAAACAGTCACAGTCCAAACTCCACTATGGCCAAGACCAAAGAGCTGTCAAAGGACACCAGAAACAAAATTGTCCTAGGGCCTCCTCCACGTCTCCTGATGTACTGGCCTGTCCTCTGGTAGCACCTCCATGCTCTGGACACTATGCTGACAGACACAGCAAACCTTCTTGCCACAGCTCGCATTGATGTGCCATCCTGGATGAGCTGCACTACCTGAGCCACTTGTGTGGGTTGTAGACTCCGTCTCATGCTACCACTAAAGTGAAAACACCGCCAGCAGTCAAAAGTGACCAAAACATCAGCCAGGAAGCATAGGAACTGAGAAGTGGTCTGTGGTCACCACCTGCAGAACCACTCCTTTATTGGGGTTGTCTTGCTAATTGCCTATAATTTCCACATGTTGTCTATTCCATTTGCACAACAGCATGTGAAATGTATTGTCAATCAGTGTTGCTTCCTAAGTGGACAGTTTGATTTCACAGAAGTGTGATTGACTTGGAGTTACACTGTGTTGTATAAGTGTTGCCTTTATTTTTTGAGCAGTATATATATATGTATATATATATGTGTGTATAATATGACATTTGTAATGTCTTTATTATTTTAAAACTTCTGTATGAGTAATGTTTACTGTTAATTTTTATTGTTTATTTCACTTTTGTATATTATCTACCTCACTTGCTTTGGCAATGTTAACACATGTTTCCCATGCCAATAAAGCCCCTTGAATTGAATAGATAGATGGGTAGTAAGATAGATAGATAGCTAGATAGATCTGTAGATAGATAGGTTGGTAGGTAGATCTGTAGGTAGGTAGGTAGGTAGGTAGGTAGGTAGGTAGGTAGGTGGGTTGTAATATAGATAGATATGTTGTTGGATAGATATTTAGATGGGTAGATAGATAGATAGATAGATAGATAGATAGATAGATAGATAGATAGATAGATAGATAGATAGATAGATAGATAGATAGATAGATAGATAGATAGATAGATAGATAGATGGGTAGTAAGATAGATAGATGGGTAGATAGATGGGTACATAGATGGGTAGATAGATGGGTAGTAAGATAGATGGATATATGGGTAGTTAGATAGATAGATGGGTAGTAAGATAGATAGATCGATAGATAGATGGGTGGTAAGATAGATAGATAGATAGATGGGTAGTAAGATAGATGGATAGATATGTAGGTAGTAAGATAGATGGATAGATATGTAGGTAGTAAGATAGATAGATAGATGGGTAGATGGGTAGATAGATGGGTAGATAAGATAGATAGATAGATAGATGGGTAGTAAGATAGATGGATAGATATGTAGGTAGTAAGATAGATGGATAGATATGTAGGTAGTAAGATAGATGGATAGATATGTAGGTAGTAAGATAGATGGATAGATATGTAGGTAGTAAGATAGATGGATAGATATGTAGGTAGTAAGATAGATGGATAGATATGTAGGTAGTAAGATAGATGGATAGATATGTAGGTAGTAAGATAGATTTAGGTAGTAAGATAGATAGATATATAGATAGATAGATGGGTAGTAAGATAGATAGATGGGTAGTAAGATAGATGGATAGATATGTAGGTAGTAAGATAGATGGATAGATATGTAGATAGATAGATAGATAGATAGATGGGTAGTAAGATAGATAGATAGATAGATGGGTAGTAAGATAGATGGATAGATATGTAGGTAGTAAGATAGATGGATAGATATGTAGGTAGTAAGATAGATGGATAGATATGTAGGTAGTAAGATAGATGGATAGATATGTAGGTAGTAAGATAGATAGATAGATTTAGGTAGTAAGATAGATAGATATATAGATAGATATGTAGGTAGTTAGATAGATAGATGGGTAGTAAGATAGATGGATAGATATGTAGGTAGTAAGATAGATGGATAGATATGTAGGTAGTAAGATAGATAGATAGATAGATAGATAGATAGATAGATAGATAGATAGATAGATAGATAGATAGATAGATAGATAGATAGATAGATAGATGGGTAGTAAGATAGATGGGTAGTAAGATAGATGGGTAGTAAGATAGATGGGTATAAGATAGATGGGTAGTAAGATAGATGGGTAGTAAGATAGATAGATAGATAGATAGATGGATAGATATGTAGGTAGTAAGATAGATGGATAGATATGTAGGTAGTAAGATAGATGGGAAGATATGTAGGTAGTAAGATAGATGGATAGATATGTAGGTAGTAAGATAGATGGATAGATATGTAGGTAGTAAGATAGATAGATAGATTTAGGTAGTAAGATAGATAGATATATAGATAGATAGATGGGTAGTAAGATAGATAGATAGATAGATAGATGGGTAGTAAGATAGATGGATAGATATGTAGGTAGTAAGATAGATGGATAGATATGTAGGTAGTAAGATAGATAGATAGATAGATAGATAGATAGATAGATAGATAGATAGATAGATAGATAGATAGATAGATAGATAGATAGATAGATAGATGGGTAGTAAGATAGATGGATAGATATGTAGGTAGTAAGATAGATGGATAGATATGTAGGTAGTAAGATAGATGGATAGATATGTAGGTAGTAAGATAGATGGATAGATATGTAGGTAGTAAGATAGATGGATAGATATGATAGGTAGTAAGATAGATGGATAGATATGTAGGTAGTAAGATAGATAGATAGATTTAGGTAGTAAGATAGATAGATATATAGATAGATATATAGATAGATAGATGGGTAGTAAGATAGATGGATAGATATGTAGGTAGTAAGATAGATGGATAGATATGTAGGTAGTAAGATAGATGGATAGATATGTAGGTAGTAAGATAGATAGATGGGTAGTAAGATAGATAGATAGATTTAGGTAGTAAGATAGATAGATAGATAGATGGGTAGTAAGATAGATGGATAGATATGTAGGTAGTAAGATAGATAGATAGATAGATAGATAGATAGATAGATAGATAGATAGATAGATAGATAGATAGATAGATAGATAGATAGATAGATAGATAGATAGATAGATAGATAGATGGGTAGTAAGATAGATATATAGATAGATAGATGAGTAAGATAGATAGATAGATGGGTAGTAAGATAGATAGATAGATTTAGGTAGTAAGATAGATAGATAGATAGATGGGTAGTAAGATAGATGGATAGATATGTAGGTAGTAAGATAGATAGATAGATAGATAGATAGATAGATAGATAGATGGGGGTAGTAGATAGATATATAGATAGATAGATGGGTAGTAAGATAGATAGATAGATGGGTAGTAAGATAGATAGATAGATGGGTAGTAAGATAGATGGATAGATATGTAGGTAGTAAGATAGATGGATAGATATGTAGGTAGTAAGATAGATAGATAGATAGATAGATGGGTAGTAAGATAGATGGATAGATATGTAGGTAGTAAGATAGATGGATAGATATGTAGGTAGTAAGATAGATAGATAGATAGATAGATGGGTAGTAAGATAGATGGATAGATATGTAGGTAGTAAGATAGATAGATAGATAGATAGATGGGTAGTAAGATAGATAGATAGATAGATGGGTAGTAAGATAGATATGTAGGTAGTAAGATAGATGGTTAGATATGTAGGTAGTAAGATAGATGGATAGATATGTAGGTAGTAAGATAGATAGATAGATTTAGGTAGTAAGATAGATAGATATGATAGGTAGTTAGATAGATAGATGGGTAGTAAGGTAGGTAGGTAGGTAGTAAGATAGATAGATAGATTTAGGTAGTAAGATAGATAGATATATAGATAGATATGTAGGTAGTTAGATAGATAGATGGGTAGTAAGGTAGGTAGGTAGGTAGTAAGATAGATAGGTAGGTAGTTAGATATAGGTAGTAAGATAGATAGATATATACGTAGTATGATTGATAGATATGTAGTTAGATCTATTTGATCATTTAAAACACAATAAAACCTCATGTGGATAAAGCCATTTTAAATCGTTGAGGATGACACAAAGTTTGAAACGGTATTTCCATTGTGGTTCTCTTAAATAAATGTCTCTAAGCATTAACAAACACAGTATACCTACTAGGCCTGCTTGAGTTACAGATATAATAATTAATACATTCTTTAACTTTTCAAAGAATCTCAAAGCGCATCAAAAGTAAGACAACAAACAAATATGTAAATGACGGAGATTGAAAGCATGTCGGTCGGTTTGGGATCAAGTTGAGGCAAGTTAGTCTGTAAAGGCAGTGTAGGTTCAGTTGAGGGGGCATCGAAGGGACAGCCAAGGACAAACAAAGACCTGTGTTCCCATGCTAACATACTGTATACTACATACTTCATGAGTATATACTATTAGTTCATTTTTAGTATACTGTAAACGCACGGTGTCCTTTCAGTCAAGTGTACTAGCACTTCGCCTGTCTATTGGAGGTTGATGCTAGCGTGTTAGCATAACAAATGACTAGCTAGACATCTTACAACTTCATTAACAATGTCCATTGAGAACACACAACGACTATACCGCTTAGCTGAGAATGACGTGAATAATCAAGTCAATCAATGTTTTCCTCCGTCTGTATTGGATGTGTCGTTGTTTGTGTCTGTTTTCCTCCGTCTGTATTGGAAGTGTCCATTTGTGTCCATTGTTATAGTATGTTAAACCCTCTGTGACTCCACTCGGCACACCGTTCACTGTATGAGACATACCACACACTTTAACGTTACCTGCAGTGGCAACTCACCACATCTCATAGTCCTTGCTGTCTATCTGTCGTTGTTAGACATATATTTAGCTTTCATGGCAGCTGTATTTGTTGTCCTGGCTATAATGATGAACTGCCGTTGGCTGTTCAGAAGACCGAGGCTGGAAGGAGGAGGAGACGACAGGCATCTGGTCAAAGGAGGGCGCTGTTGAGGCGCTGTATTCTCCTTGACCAAAATGCAAATGTAGGTAGGCCACATTCTAAGTCAATTATTACACTGTACTGGTCTGTATGTAGCCAAGTTCATTGTCAATTTGATACATGTACTTGGATTATAATATTAGAACATGTCGTTTAGTGTAGCCTATAGGCTACATTCAATAATATACACACATGGCAGAATAGGCCTACATATCAAATCATGTGAAAGCTTTTTATTTTGTTTCAATTTGGTAAAGTTGCCTTTTCTCATCACAGACTGGTGGCAGAGGACCCTACTGCTAAATCCCAATGTACCCATCCTAGACGACCTTGACCTCAAGCCCCACTTCTGAATGACCCTCTTTTGACAGGCTGGTAGAGGCCTTGCAGCATGAAGACCAGGACCATGGCTGGGGCCAGACCTTGGAAGCCTCCTGTTTCTCTAATGGCTGGCCAGTGCCACTTCGTATCGTGTTGTGTCCGAGGCATTTGATGTCCACCGGACCACAGTGCTCCATGTCATCCATAGGGTCAGTGGTGGGATCATGAAGAGTTTTATTCATATCAGCTACAGGCCATCTGTGACCACAGGTACAGGTTCATCTACATTGCCTTCCCCGGGTCTGTGCACGACGCCAGGGTCCTGTAACAGTCCTTTACCCTCCATCCTAAGGGATGGACTCTGCCTGGCCGAGCCCATCTGTATAATGACCCTACAGGCAGCCAGTGATGGGTGTAGTGGAGGCCACCTACAATGCAAATTGTAGTACAATACAATTGTAGTACAAAATACAATGAATGTGGTGGAAGCTCCATCATGAAGGCCTGGAGGTGAAGCCTAGCTTTGTGTCTGAGGTGGTTGAATGCTGCATGTCTGCCTCAGCAACCAGGACTTTGTAGAGCCTGAGGATGATGATGGAAACCTGGACCAGCCTCTGCGGCAGAATGGGGATCACCTGTAGGACCAGCCTCTTCCTCAGAATGGGCATCAACTGTAGGACCAGCCTCTTCCTCAGAATGGGCATCACCTGTAGGACCAGCCTCTTCCTCAGAATGGGCATCACCTGTAGGACCAGCCTCTTCCTCAGAATGGGCATCACCTGTAGGGCCAGCCTCTTCCTCAGAATGGTCATCACCTGTAGGACCAGCCTCTTCCTCAGAATGGGCATCACCTGTAGGACCAGCCTCGTCCTCAGAATGGGCATCACCTGTAGGACCAGCCTCTGCGGCAGAATGGGGATCACCTGTAGGACCAGCCTCTTCCTCAGAATGGGCATCAACTGTAGGACCAGCCTCTTCCTCAGAATGGGCATCACCTGTAGGACCAGCCTCTTCCTCAGAATGGGCATCACCTGTAGGACCAGCCTCTTCCTCAGAATGGGCATCACCTGTAGGACCAGCCTCTTCCTCAGAATGGGCATCACCTGTAGGACCAGCCTCTTCCTCAGAATGGGCATCACCTGTAGGACCAGCCTCTTCCTCAGAATGGGCATCACCTGTAGGACCAGCCTCTTCCTCAGAATGGGCATCAACTGTAGGACCAGCCTCTTCCTCAGAATGGGCATCAACTGTAGGACCAGCCTCTTCCTCAGAATGGGCATCAACTGTAGGACCAGCCTCTTCCTCAGAATGGGCATCACCTGTAGGACCAGCCTCTTCCTCAGAATGGGCATCACCTGTAGGACCAGCCTCTTCCTCAGAATGGGCATCACCTGTAGGACCAGCCTCTTCCTCAGAATGGGCATCACCTGTAGGACCAGCCTCTTCCTCAGAATGGGCATCACCTGTAGGACCAGCCTCTTCCTCAGAATGGGCATCACCTGTAGGACCAGCCTCTTCCTCAGAATGGGCATCACCTGTAGGACCAGCCTCTTCCTCAGAATGGGCATCACCTGTAGGACCAGCCTCTTCCTCAGAATGGGCATCACCTGTAGGACCAGCCTCTTCCTCAGAATGGGCATCACCTGTAGGGCCAGCCTCTTCCTCAGAATGGTCATCACCTGTAGGACCAGCCTCTTCCTCAGAATGGGCATCACCTGTAGGACCAGCCTCTTCCTCAGAATGGGCATCACCTGTAGGACCAGCCTCTGCGGCAGAATGGGCATCACCTGTAGGACCAGCCTCTGCGGCAGAATGGGCATCAACTGTAGGACCAGCCTCTTCCTCAGAATGGGCATCACCTGTAGGACCAGCCTCTTCCTCAGAATGGGCATCACCTGTAGGACCAGCCTCTTCCTCAGAATGGGCATCACCTGTAGGACCAGCCTCTTCCTCAGAATGGGCATCACCTGTAGGACCAGCCTCTTCCTCAGAATGGGCATCACCTGTAGGACCAGCCTCTTCCTCAGAATGGGCATCAACTGTAGGACCAGCCTCTTCCTCAGAATGGGCATCACCTGTAGGACCAGCCTCTTCCTCAGAATGGGCATCACCTGTAGGACCAGCCTCTTCCTCAGAATGGGCATCACCTGTAGGACCAGCCTCTTCCTCAGAATGGGCATCACCTGTAGGACCAGCTCGCAGCTGCAGAATCAGGAGTGGGCAATGTTGCAGCACCCGCTAACCCCATCCCAGGTGACCACTACTACCGCAATCCCCACCAGTAAAAACAACCCACATGATTCTCACAGGCACCCTGTTTAAAACAGAATGGTTGATTCCTAAATCAATCAATATCACCTGTGTTCACATCTAACATAACTTACTGTTCTACTTTTTATCATATTACCAGTGTTCAGGCCTCCCAGGTGGCGCAGCGGTCTAAGACATCTCAGTACAAGAGGCGTCACTGCAGTCCCTGGTTTGAATCCAGGCTTCATCACATCTGGGCATAATTGGGAGTCCCATAGGGCGGCACAATATTGGCCTAGCGTCGTCCGGGTTTGGCCAGGGTCGGCTGTCAATGTAAATAAGTATTTGCCTAGTTTTTGCCTAGTTAAATAAAATAAAAAAATATTTGATCATATTACCAGGGTTCATATTTCAAATCAAACACATTTCTAATAATGCCTCAAATTTCCTGGTGGCATCCCCTTTGTGTGGCCATAATGCACCCTTTAACAAATCCATGCCTTTTGCAGCCCTGCTGCCTGCTGCCTGCAGCCCTTCTGCCTGCAGCCCTTCTCCCTGCTGCCTGCAGCCCTTCTCCCTGCTGCCTGCTACCCTTCTCCCTGCTGCCTGCAGCCCTTCTCCCTGTTGCCTGCCCCTGCTGCCTGCAGCCCTTCTCCCTGCAGCCCTTCTCCCTGCTGCCTGCTGCCTGCAGTCCTTCTCCCTGCTGCCCTTCTCCCTGCTGCCTGCAGCCCTTCTGCCTGCTCCGACGCACTTCACTCACACGGCTCTCCATCACCTGATCTGGTCTTTCTCACAGGCTACAAGTGAAGACCGACACATTGGGGATGCAACTGCATGCATCCTTATCCAATTCCGACATGCACATTGAAGATAACGGTCCACATTTACTTTTCGTCAGCCAACAAGATGACTAGGCCTAACAAACATCAAAAGTACTAGCCTATGTCAGTCTGCTATCTTCAATAGTACAACAGTTTACCTATTCTGTGTAATAAATAAATATTCCAAACATAGTCTGGGACAGTTGTGGTTTGCGATAGATCCCAAATTAATACAACCACTAGCATTAAAAAAAAATGTTTTACTCAATGAGGCTGATGCAACAGATCAGAACGTTTAGCTTCAAGTATAAACTATTAGTCTCTCTCTTCACATAAGTATAAACTATTAGTCTCTCTCTTCACATTACAAGTATAAACTATTAGTCTCTTTCTTCACATTACAAGTATAAACTATTAGTCTCTTGGGGGGGTGTTGTGTCATTTGATCTACACAACATGCCTACCACTTTGAATATGCATTTTTATTGTAAAACATAAGAAATAAGACAAACAGAACTTGAGCGTGCATAACTATTCACCACCCCCAAAGTCAATACTTTGTAGAGCCACCTTTTACAGCAATTACAGCTGCAAGTCTCTTGGGGTATGTCTCTATAAGCTTGTCACATCTAGCCACTGGGATTTTTGCCCATTCTTCAAGGCAAAACTGCTCTAGCTCCTTCAAGTTGGATAGAGTCCGCTGGTGTACAGCAATATTTAAGTCATACTACAGATTCTCAATTGGATTGAGGTCTGGGCTTTGACGAGGCCATTCCAAGACATTTAAATGATTCCCCTTAAACCACTCGAGTGTTACTTTAGCAGTATGCTTAGGGTCATTGTCCTGCTGGAAGGGGAACCTCCGTCCAAGTCTCTCATCTCTGGAAGACAAACCGGTTTCCCTCAAGAATTTTCCTGTATTTAGCGCCATCCATCATTCCTTAAATTCTGACCAGTTGTCCAGTCACTGCCGATGAAAAACATCCCCACAGCATGATGCTGCCACCACCATGGGGATGGTGTTCTCGGGGTGATGGTAGGTGTTTGGTTTGCGCCAGACATAGTGTTTTCCTTGATGGCCAAAAAGCAACATTTGAGTCTCATCTGACCAGATTACCTTCTTCCATTTGTTTTGGGAGTCTCCAACATGCCTTTTGGCGAACCACAAATGTGTTTGCTTATTTCTTTCTTTAAGCAATGGCTTTTTTCTGGCCACTCTTCCATAAAGCCCAGCTATGTGGAGTGTACAGCTTAAAGTGGTCCTATGTACAGATACTCCAATCTCCGCTGTGGAGCTTTGCAGCTCCTTCAGGGTTATCTTTGGTTTCTTTGTTGCCTCTCTGATTAATGCCCTACTTGCCTGGTCCATGAGTTTTGGTGGGCGGCCCTCTCTTCGCAGGTTTGTTGTTTTTCACCTTTATTTAACCAGATAGGCTAGTTCTCATTTGCAACTGCGACCTGGCCAAGATAAAGCAAAGCAGTTCGACACATACAACAACAAAGTTACACATGGAATAAACAAACATACAATCAATAATACAGTACAAAAATCTATATTCAGCATGTGCAAATGAGGTAGGATAAGAGAGGTTAGGCAATAAATAGGCCATGGTGGTGAAGTAATTACAATATAGCAAATAAACACTGGAATGGTAGGGTGTGTAGAAGATGAATGTGCAAGTAGAGATACTGAGGTGCAAAGGAGCAAGATGAATAAATAAATACAGTATGGGGATGAAGTAGATTGGATGGGCTATTTACATATGAGCTATGTACAGGTGCAGTGATCTGTGAGCTGCTCTGACAGCTGGTGCTTAAAGCTAGTGAGGGAGGTAAGAGTCTCCAGCTTCAGAGATTTTTGCAGTTCGTTCCAGTCATTGGCAGCAGAGAACTGGAAGGAGAGGCGACCAAAGAAAGAATTGGCTTTGGGGGTGACCAGTGAGATATACCTGCTGGAGCGCGTGCTGCTATGGTGACCAGTGAGCTGAGATAAGGTGGGGCTTTACCAACACCTTGTGGTGCCATATTATTTCCATTTTTTTTAAATAATGGATTTAATGGTGCTCTGTGGGATGTTCTAAGTTTCAGATATTTTTTTATCATCCAACCCTGATCTGTACTTCTCCACAACTTTGTCCCTGACCTGTTTGGAGAGCTCCTTGGTCTTTATGGTGCCGCTTGCTTGGTGTTGCCCCTTGCTGAGTGGTGTTGCAGACTCTGGGGCCTTTCAGAACAGGTGTATATATACTGAGATCATGTGACTCTTAGATTGCACACAGGTGAACTTTATTTAACTAATTATGTGACTTCTGAAGGTAATTGTATGCATCAGATCTTATTTAGGGGCTTCATAGCAAAGGGGGTGAATACATATGCACGCACCAATCATTTTTTTATTTTCACTTTTTCAACAATAAAATGACCCAACACACCTCCAGGCTGTGTAAGGGCTATTTGACCAAGAAGGAGAGTGATGGAGTGCTGCATCAGATGACTTGGCCTCCACAATCACCCGACCTCAACCCAATTGAGATGGTTTGGGATGAGTTAGACCGCAGAGTGAAGGAAAAGCAGCCAAGGTGCTCAGCATATGTGGGAACTCCTTCAAGATGGTTGGAAAAGCAATCCAGGTGAAGCTGGTTGAGAGAATGCCAAGAGTAGCAAAATAAAAAGTGTATTTATGTATGCGTATTTGTATGTATATGTATGCATGTTTATTTATATATATATATATATTTATAAACTGGGTGGTTCGAGCCTTGAATTCTGATTGGCTGACAGCCCTGGTATATCAGACCGTATACCACGGGTATGACAAAGCATTTATTTTTACTGCTTTAAATAGGTTGGTAACCAGTTTATAACAGCAATAAGACACCTCTGGGCTTTGGTATATGGTCAATATACCACGGCTAAGGGCTGTATCCAGGCACTCTGCTTTGCGTCATGCCAAGAACAGCCCTTAGCTGTGGTATATTGGCAATATACCACACCCAAGCCTTATTGCTTAAATATATGTGGATATGTATATAAATATATATATTTACCCCCAAAATATAAGGGGATTGGAAATTATCCAGACAATGGCATTTATTGAACGATAATCTGTCCGCATATTAACGCTGATACCCTAAGAAATAATAGTAATACAGATAAATAAATATGCTAAATGTATAAGAACAACAAAGAACAGTGGCAAAGGGATTCTTTAAAGAATCTCAAATCTGAGATACATTTAGATTTGTTTGGTTACTACATGATTCCATATGTGTTATTTCATAGTTTTCATAGTTTTTATTCTACATTATAGAAAATAGTAAAAATAAAGGAAAAACCTGTGTCCAAACTTATGACGGGTAAGTATCAAAAGTAAATATAATGTATAAAAAAAAAAGTAAATGTAATCAATAAAATATACCTAATTAAGTATAAATCATTTAAAATGCCTTTATATTTTGTGAACCAGACAGCACAATGTAAAAAAAAATAGCCAGGGGCACACTCAGACACTCAGACATCATTTACAGATAGCCAGGGGCACACTCAGACATCATTTACAGATAGCCAGGGGCACACTCAGACATCATTTACAGATAGCCAGGGGCACACTCAGACATCATTTACAGATAGCCAGGGGCACACTCAGACATCATTTACAGATAGCCAGGGGCACACTCAGACATCATTTACAGATAGCCAGGGGCACACTCAGACACTCAGACATCATTTACAGAAGCCAGCATTAGACATCATTTACAGATAGCCAGTCCCCAGACACTCAGACATCATTTACAGATAGCAGAGGCAGTAGGGACATCATTTACAGATAGCCAGGGGCATGACACTCAGACATCATTTACAGATGAGTCCTCATCAGATCAGAGGCAGTAGGGATCATTTACAGACCAGGGGCATGACACTCAGACATCATTTACAGATAGCCACACTCAGACACTCAGACATCATTTACAGATAGCCAGGGATGACACTCAGACATCATTTACAGATAGCCAGGGCACCAGTTCACTCAGACATCATTTACAGATAGCCAGGGATGACATCATTTACAGATGAGTCCTCAGACACTCAGACATCATTTACAGATAGCCAGGGATGTTCACTCAGACATCATTTACAGATAGCCAGTCCTCCAGATCAGAGGCATTTACAGATAGCCAGGGACACTGACACTCAGACATCATTTACAGATAGTCCTCAGATCATTTACAGATAGCCAGGGGACACTCAGGGACTGACATCATTTACAGATGCCAGTCCACCAGACATCATTTACAGATAGCCAGGGGATGACTCAGGGACTGACATCATTTACAGATGAGTCCACTCCAGACATCATTTACAGATAGCCAGGGGCACACTCAGGGATCATTTACAGATAGCCAGGGATGTTCATCATTTTAGATGAGTCCTCCAGACATCAGAGGCCCCCAGATCAGAGGCAGAGGCAGTAGGGATGACCAGGGATGTTCTCTGTTTAGTGAGTCCTCCAGATCAGAGGCAGTAGGGATGACCAGGGATGTTCTCTGTTTAGTGAGTCCTCCAGATCAGAGGCAGTAGGGATGACCAGGGATGCTCTCTGTTTAGTTAGTCCTCCAGATCAGAGGCAGTAGGGATGACCAGGGATGTTCTCTGTTTAGTGAGTCCTCCAGATCAGAGGCAGTAGGGATGACCAGGGATGTTCTCTGTTTAGTGAGTCCTCCAGATCAGAGGCAGTAGGGATGACCAGGGATGTTCTCTGTTTAGTGAGTCCTCCAGATCAGAGGCAGTAGGGATGACCAGGGATGTTCTCTGTTTAGTGAGTCCTCCAGATCAGAGGCAGTAGGGATGACCAGGGATGTTCTCTGTTTAGTGAGTCCTCCAGATCAGAGGCAGTAGGGATGACCAGGGATGTTCTCTGTTTAGTGAGTCCTCCAGATCAGAGGCAGTAGGGATGACCAGGGATGTTCTCTGTTTAGTGAGTCCTCCAGATCAGAGGCAGTAGGGATGACCAGGGATGTTCTCTGTTTAGTGAGTCCTCCAGATCAGAGGCAGTAGGGATGACCAGGGATGTTCTCTGTTTAGTGAGTCCTCCAGATCAGAGGCAGTAGGGATGACCAGGGATGCTCTCTGTTTAGTTAGTCCTCCAGATCAGAGGCAGTAGGGATGACCAGGGATGTTCTCTGTTTAGTGAGTCCTCCAGATCAGAGGCAGTAGGGATGACCAGGGATGTTCTCTGTTTAGTGAGTCCTCCAGATCAGAGGCAGTAGGGATGGGCAGGGATGTTCTCTGTTTAGTGAGTCCTCCAGATCAGAGGCAGTAGGGATGACCAGGGATGTTCTCTGTTTAGTGAGTCCTCCAGATCAGAGGCAGTAGGGATGACCAGGGATGTTCTCTGTTTAGTGAGTCCTCCAGATCAGAGGCAGTAGGGATGACCAGGGATGTTCTCTGTTTAGTTAGTCCTCCAGATCAGAGGCAGTAGGGACGACCAGGGATGTTCTATTGATCAGTTTGTGAATTGGACCATTTTCTATTCAAAATGTAACTTTTGTAGTTTTGAGTGTATGGAGTAAAAAGTACAGTAAAAAGTACTAACAGTAAAATTAAAAGTTGTCAAAAATATAAATAGTAAAGTACAGATACCCCCCCAAAAGTACTTAAGTAGTACTTGAAAGTTTTGTTACTTAAGTACTTTACACCACTGGTGTATTCTATATCCTCTGTGTATACTACATTCTATATTCTCTGTGTATACTGTATTCTATATTGTATGTGTATTCTATAACTATTGTGTATTCTGTATTATAAAGTTGAAGTTGGAAGTTTACATACACTTAGGTTGGAGTCATTAAAACTAGTTTACATCCACTTAGGTTGGAGTCATTAAAACTAGTTTACATACACTTAGGTTGGAGTCATTAAAACTAGTTTTTCAACCACTCCACAAATTTCTTGTTAACAAACTATAGTTTTGGCAAGTCGGTCTACTTTGTGCATGACACAAGTCATTTTTCCAACAATTGTTTACAGACAGATTTTTTTCACTTATAATTCACTGTATCACAATTCCAGTGGGTCAGAAGTTTACATACACTAATTTAACTTTGCCTTTAAACAGCTTGGAAAATTCCAGAAAATTATGTCATGCTTTAGAAGCTTCTGATAGGCTAATTGACATCATTTGAGTCAATTGGAGGTGTACCCGTGGATGCATTTCAAGGCCTACCTTCAAACTCAGTGCCTCTTTGCTTGACATCATGGGAAAATCAAAAGAAATCAGCCTCCACAGGTCTGGTTCATCCTTGGGAGCAATTTCCAAATGCCTGAAGGTACCATGTTCATCTGTACAAATAATAGTATACAAGTATAAACACCATGGGACCACGCAGCCGTCATACCGCTCAGGAAGGAGACGCGTTCTGTCTCCTAGAGATGAACATACTTTGGTGCGAAAAGTGCAAATCAATCCCAGAACAACAGCAAAGGACCTTGTGAAGATGCTGGAGGAAACAGGTACAAAACTATCTATATCCACAGTAAAACGAGTCCTGTATCAACATAACCTGAAAGGCCACTCAACAAGGAAGAAGCCACTGCTCATAACCCGCCAAAAAAAGCCAGACTACGGTTTGCAACTGCACATGGGGACAAGCAATGCAGGTGTAGAAGCACGGTGGCTAGGAAAAACTCCCTAGAAAGGCCAAAACCTAGGAAAAAACCTAGAGAGGAACACGGCTATGAGGGGTGGCCAGTCCTCTTCTGGCTGTGCTGGGT
The DNA here is from genome assembly GCF_018296145.1 of Oncorhynchus tshawytscha. Classification (NCBI taxonomy): domain Eukaryota; kingdom Metazoa; phylum Chordata; class Actinopteri; order Salmoniformes; family Salmonidae; genus Oncorhynchus; species Oncorhynchus tshawytscha. The sequence continues at coordinate 76,254,122 of NC_056435.1, forward strand.
AGATTATAACAGAACATGGCCTAGATGTTCAAATGTTCATAAATGACCAGCATGCTCTTCCATGCCGTCATAAGGAGGGGTGCGTCACTTGAGTGGGTTGAGTCACTGATGTGGTCTTCCTGTCTGGGTTGGCACCCCACCTTGGGTTGTGCGGTGGCGGAGATCTTTGTGGGCTATACTCGGCCTTGTCTCAGGATGGTAAGTTGATGGTTGAAGATATCCCTCTAGTGGTGTGGGGGCTGTGCTTGGGGGTTATATCCTGCCTGTTTGGCCCTGTCTGGGGGTGTCCTCGGATGGGGCCACAGTGTCTCCTGACCCCTCCTGTCTCAGCTTCCAATATTTATGCTGCAGTAGTTAATGTGTCGGGGGGCTAGGGTCAGTTTGTTATATCTGGAGTCCCTCTCCTGTCCTATTCGGTGTCCTGTGTGAATCTAAGTGTACGTTCTCTAATTCTCTCTTTCTCTCTCTCGGAGGACCTGAGCCCTAGGACCATGCCCCAGGACTACCTGACATGATGACTCCTTGCTGTCCCCAGTCCACCTGACCGTGCTGCTGCTCCAGTTTCAACTGTTCTGCCTTATTATTATACGACCATGCTGGTCATTTATGAACATCTTGGCCATGTTCTGTTATAATCTCCACCCGGCACAGCCAGAAGAGGACTGGCCACCCCACATAGCCTGGTTCCTCTCTAGGTTTCTTCCTAGGTTTTGGCCTTTCTAGGGAGTTTTTCCTAGCCACCGTGCTTCTACACCTGCATTGCTTGCTGTTTGGGGTTTTAGGCTGGGTTTCTGTACAGCACTTTGAGATATCAGCTGATGTACGAAGGGCTATATAAATAAATTTGATTTGATTTGAGGGAGATGTTTTTGTCCTTGCCCCACAAGGTCAGGTCTCTGACCTACCTATAGGCGGTCTCATCGTTGTCAGTGATCAGGCCTACCGCTGTTCTATATTATCTGTGTATTCTACATTTATATGTGTATTCTATATTCTCTGTGTTTTATATTCTCTGTATTCTATATTCGCTGTGTATTCTGTGTTCTATATTCCCTGTGTATTGTGTATTCTCTGTATTCTATATTCTCTGTGTATTGTGTATTCTATATTCTGTGTGTATTCTCTGTATTCTATATTCTCTGTGTATTCTCTGTATTCTATATTCTCTGTGTATTGTGTATTCTATATTCTCTGTGTATTGTGTATTCTCTGTATTCTATATTCTCTGTGTATTGTGTATTCTATATTCTCTGTGTATTGTGTATTCTATATTCTCTGTGTATTGTGTATTCTCTGTATTCTATATTCGCTGTGTATTGTGTATTCTATATTCTCTGTGTATTGTGTATTCTCTGTATTCTATATTCTCTGTGTATTGTGTATTCTATATTCTCTGTGTATTGTGTATTCTCTGTATTCTATATTCTCTGTGTATTGTGTATTCTATATTCTCTGTGTATTGTGTATTCTATATTCTCTGTGTATTGTGTATTCTATATTCTCTGTGTATTGTGTATTCTCTGTATTCTATATTCGCTGTGTATTGTGTATTCTATATTCTCTGTGTATTGTGTATTCTATATTCTCTGTGTATTGTGTATTCTCTGTGTATTGTGTATTCTATATTCTCTGTGTATTGTGTATTCTATATTCTCTGTGTATTGTGTATTCTATATTCCCTGTGTATTGTGTATTCTATATTCTCTGTGTATTGTGTATTCTCTGTGTATTGTGTATTCTATATTCTCTGTGTATTGTGTATTCTATATTCTCTGTGTATTGTGTATTCTATATTCTCTGTGTATTGTGTATTCTATATTCTCTGTGTATTGTGTATTCTCTGTGTATTGTGTATTCTATATTCTCTGTGTATTGTGTATTCTCTGTGTATTGTGTATTCTATATTCTCTGTGTATTGTGTATTCTATATTCTCTGTGTATTGTGTATTCTATATTCTCTGTGTATTGTGTATTCTCTGTGTATTGTGTATTCTATATTCTCTGTGTATTGTGTATTCTATATTCTCTGTGTATTGTGTATTCTATATTCTCTGTGTATTGTGTATTCTATATTCTCTGTGTATTGTGTATTCTATATTCTCTGTGTATTCTATATTCTCTGTGTATTGTGTATTCTATATTCTCTGTGTATTGTGTATTCTATATTCTCTGTGTATTGTGTATTCTATATTCTCTGTGTATTCTATATTCTCTGTGTATTGTGTATTCTATATTCTCTGTGTATTGTGTATTCTATATTCTCTGTGTATTGTGTATTCTCTGGGTATCCTATATATTCTGTACTTTTCCTGTAAGTCCTGTGCTACACTGCTCCTCCCATGTCTGAGGCAGCCAGCTGGGTGGTGTCCTATTGTAAACAGATATCTGATCAATAAGTAAACACAAAGTAATCAGTACACGCTCCTCACCCTTTTCTACTCTCCTCCACTGCCACACATGGCCAGTAACTAACGCTCAACAGCTTAAATGGTAGTATCATTCATCCACTTGTTTTCTGGGCTGCTCTGTTCAAATAATTCATATTACATGTACTGCATGTGATTCATTAACGGTGTGTGAACTGTCCTGATGTGTGATCACCATGTAATTCCGCTATCTCTCTCTCGCTCTGTGTCTCTTTCTCTGCAGGATAACTGACAACTTGCTGGCGATGGCAAGGCCTTCTACTGAAATCCTCGAGAAATACAATATCATAGAGCAGTTTACAAGGTATTTGGTATTTTAGAAGACAAAACACTAGCTGTCAATAGTTATTAGCACCACCAATAGGCCTACACACCTGAGACCACCAGGAGACCACTAGCACCACCAGGAGACCACTAGCTATAATAATAGCTAGTGACAGCTAGTGTTCTCCTGGTGTTTTCAGGTGTGATGTGTAGGCCTATTGGTAGTGTTGATAACTGGCAACATGTTCCCTCCAGGTGTGGCCTTCGTACGGTGATCAACCTGCAGCGTCCCGGGGAACACGCCAGCTGTGGCAACCCTCTGGAACATGACTCTGGATTCACCTACAGACCTGAGGTGTTCATGGAGGCTGGCAGTGAGTATCTCTGCCTCTGAATCAATTAAATTCAAAGGGCTTTCTTGGCATCTGAGCAGCTAACCGATCGCTGCAGCTGTACATAGTCTATCGGTAAATAGCCCACCCATTTTTACCTACCTCATCCCCATACTGTTTTTATTTATTTACTTTTCTGCTCTTTTGCACACCAGTATCTCTACATGACTGTTACGAATCCCTTTTGGCCCGGCAGTCTAGGGGGGGATGGTAATGAGACCCGTAACATAACTCATGCAAATTATAATTGTGACAAAGTAAAAGTGTGAACGAAATAACCACGACAACTGAAATTATACCGTCAAACTCAGGGTTTATTGTAAAACACACGGTAATGGGGGGAGCAGGAAAAGGGGCTGAGCTGGACCCAAGGAAAGAAACAATAAGCATCCAAAACACCCCTAAGCTAGACTAGCCTAATTTAACAGCTAACTAACTAACCAAAAATACAGTGGGTGGTCCCCCCAGTTCTAACTAGTGTATTTAACAAAGTTCACCTACGGGTAGTGTATGCCCATGGGCGACTTGTCTTGGTTTCCCCTTTTCCCACCAGCAATCAAACAAACACCATAACCAAAAACAATACTCACAGGAGATGACAAAGTGATTTGGAGGTGCTCAAACAAAAGAGAGGTTAAGACACAAAGAGAGAGTGAAACACAGAGATCTACATACATGGCATTTACAGAGAGATTGAGCTCTAGAGCAAACAACTGATGGGGTTTTTAAACCAAGGGAAAGGAACTGTGATAGGGTAGGAAATAGGAGGAGGTGTGTCTTCTGATTGATGATTGATTGTTGACTGATTGGGGAGTGATGATGTTCACCTGTGAGGGGAGAAGGAGAGAAAAGATACACACACAGGATACACACACAGGATACTTGTATCCGTAACAATGACCATCTGATCATTTATCACTCCAGTGTTAATCTGCAAAATTGTAATCATTCGCCTACCTCCTCATGCCTTTTGCACACAATGTATATAGACTCTCTTTTTTTTTCTACTGTGTTATTGACTTGTTAATTGTTTACTTCATGTGTAACTCTGTGTTGTCTGTTCACACTGCTATGCTTTATCTTGGCCAGGTCGCAGTTGCAAATGAGAACTTGTTCTCAACTAGCCTACCTGGTTAAATAAAGGTGAAATAAATAAAAATAAATAAATAAATGGGAAACATATGTTTACATAGCCAAAGCAAGTGAAATAGATACTACATTGAAATAAACAATGAAAAATGAACAGTAAACATTCCATTCCATATGTCTATACAGCGCTTTTGGAAAGTATTCAGACCCCTTGACTTTTTCCACATTTTGTTAGATTACAGCCTTATTCTAAAATGGATTAAATCGACACACAATACCCCGTGATGACAAACCAAAAACAGGTTTTTAGACATTTTTTGCTAATTTATATAGAAAAAACTGAAATACCACATTTATGTAAGTATTCATTCCCTGTACTCAGTACTTTGTTGAAGCACCTTTGGCAGCGATTACAGCCTCAACTCTTCTTGGTTATGAAGCTGCAAGCTTGGCACACCTGAGTTTATCACATTCTTCTCTGCAGATCCTCTCGGGTTGGTTGGGGAGTGTTGCTGCAAGGCTATTTTCAGGTCTCTCCAGAGATGTTTGATCGGGTTCAAGTCCGGGCTCTGCCTGGGCCACTCAAGGACGTTGAGACTTGTCCCGAAGCCACTCTTGCGTTGTCTTGGCTGTGTGCTTAGGGTTGTTGTCCTGTTGGAAGGTGAACCTTCACCCCAGTCTGAGGTCCTGAGCGCTCTGGAGCAGGTTTTCATCAAGGATCTCTCTGTACTTTGCTCTGTTCATGGTGCCAGGTTTCCTCCAGACGTGACGCTTGACATTCAGGACAAAGAGTTCAATCTTGGTTTCATTAGACCATGTTTCTCATGGTCTGAGAGTCCTTTTGGTAAACTCCAAGCGGGCTGTCATGTGCCTTTTACTGAGGAGTGGCTTCCATCTGGCCACTCTACCATAAAGACCTGATTGGTGGAGTACTGCAGAGATGTCTGTCCTTCTGGAAGGCTCTCCCATCTACACAGAGGAACTCTAGAGCTCTGTCAGAGTGACCATTGAGTTTTTGGTCACCTTCCTGACCAAGACCCTTCTCCAGTGATTGCTCAGTTTGGCCGGGCGGACAGCTCTAGGAAGAGTCTTGTTGGTTCCAAACTTCTTCCATTTAAGAATGATGGAGGCCACTGTGTTCTTGGGGACCTTCAATGCTGCATACATTTTTGGTACCCTTCCCCAGATCTGTGCCTCGACACAATCCTGTCTCGGAGCTCTACGGACAATTCCTTTGACCTCACGGCTTGGTTTTTGCTCTGACATGCCCTGTCAACTATGGGACCTTATACAGACAGGTGTGTGCCTTTCCAAATCATGTCCAATCAATTGAATTGACCAGAGGTGGACTCCAATCAAGTTGCAGAAACATCTCAAGGATGATCAATGGAAACAGGATGCACCTGAGCTCAATTTTGAGTCTCATAGCAAAGGGTCTGAATACTTATGGAAATCAGGTATTTCTTTTTTTATTTTTTTTATTTTACAAATTTCAAAAAAGCCTGTATTTGCTTTGTTGTTATGGGGTGTTGTGTGTAGATTGTGTGTAGATTGATTAGAGTTAACTGCACCTCAGACTGCAGCCCAAATAAATGATTCACGGAGTCTGTGGTGCTGCGAGTCTGCAGTAGTGTAGACTGCTCAGATGCTCCCTTGACTTTCAGAACACTGTGAACATCATTCTTCAGGTTGAATCAGGTCTTTGTAACAATGTATAACACATCACCACTCTATGCAGATGACACCATTCTGTATACTTCTGGACCTTCTTTGTAACAATGTATAACACATCACCACTCTTGCTGCTGGTGATTCTCTGATCCACCTCTATGCAGACGACACCATTCTGTATACTTCTGGACCTTCTTTGTAACAATGTATAACATCATCATTGGGGTAGATTGTAGTTCATGTTCTTAGACTTCTGTATACTTCTGGACCTTCTTTGTAACAATGTATATCACATCACCACTCTTGCTGCTGGTGATTCTCTATTCTCTTCTGTATATAACAATGTGCCACCTCTATGCAGACGACACCATTCTTACTTCTGGACCTTCTTTGTAACAATGTAGTTTGCTGCTGGTGATTCTCTGATCCACCTCTATGTTTCCTTCTTTGTAACAATGTATAACACATCATTGGGGTAGATTGTAGTTTATGTTCTTACTGCGTCTCAATTGGCACCCTATTCTCTATATAGTGCATCGCTTTGGTCAGTAGTTTCATTATATAGTTTCATTATATAGGGAATAGTGTGTCTTTTGGGATGCCCGTCATGTTCAGCCTGTGAGAAGTCATGTTTTCTTTCCTCTGTTTCCAGTTTATTTCTATAATTTTGGCTGGAAGGACTACGGCGTGGCGTCCCTGACTACTATACTGGACATGGTCAAGGTGATGTCGTTCGCCATCCAGGAGGGAAAGATGGCCGTGCACTGTCACGCCGGTCTAGGGAGGACAGGTACATCAAATCTACCCAATCATAGCATCACTCAACCTATAAAGTCACATGGCTGGGCAGAACAGGACAGATATGTTATAATGGGATGGGGAGGTCAGGGATGTTAAAATTGGTTGGGAGGGGGACAGGTAAAGGACAGGTATGTTATAATGGACTGTGGAGGACAGGGACAGGTTCGTTATGATGCAATGGGGAGGGCAGGTACATTACAGTGGGCTGGGGAGGACAGGTACTGTACAGGTACAGGACAGGTACATTATAATGGGCTGGGGAGGACAGGTACAGGACAGGTACATGACAGGTACAGTGCCTTGCGAAAGTATTCGGCCCCCTTGAACTTTGCGACCTTTTGCCACATTTCAGGCTTTAAAGATATAAAACTGTATTTTTTTGTGAAGAATCAACAACAAGTGGGACACAATCATTAAGTGGAACGACATTTATTGGATATTTCAAACTTTTTTAACAAATCAAAAACTGAAAAATTGGGCGTGCAAAATTATTCAGCCCCTTTTACTTTCAGTGCACCAAACTCTCTCCAGAAGTTCAGTGAGGATCTCTGAATGATCCAATGTTGACCCTAAATTTCGCTACACTCGACATCTGCTAACCATGATGTGACAAATAAAATTTGATTTGATTTGATTTAAATGACTAATGATGATAAATACTATCCACCTGTGTGTAATCAAGTCTCCGTATAAATGCACCTGCACTGTGATTGTCTCAGAGGTCCGTTAAAAGCGCAGAGAGCATCATGAAGAACAAGGAACACACCAGGCAGGTCCGAGATACTGTTGTGAAGAAGTTTAAAGCCGGATTTGGATACAAAAAGATTTCCCAAGCTTTAAACATCCCAAGGAGCACTGTGCAAGCGATAATATTGAAATGGAAGGAGTATCAGACCACTGCAAATCTACCAAGACCTGGCCGTCCCTCTAAACTTTCAGCTCATACAAGGAGAAGACTGATCAGAGATGCAGCCAAGAGGCCCATGATCACTCTGGATGAACTGCAGAGATCTACAGCTGAGGTGGGAGACTCTGTCCATAGGACAACAATCAGTCGTATATTGCACAAATCTGGCCTTTATGGAAGAATGGCAAGAAGAAAGCCATTTCTTAAAGATATCCATAAAAAGTGTTGTTTAAAGTTTGCCACAAGCCACCTGGGAGACACACCAAACATGTGGAAGAAGGTGCTCTGGTCAGATGAAACCAAATTTGAACTTTTTGGCAACAATGCAAAACGTTATGTTTGGCGTAAAAGCAACACAGCTCATCACCCTGAACACACCATCTCCACTGTCAAACATGGTGGTGGCAGCATCATGGTTTGGGCCTGCTTTTCTTCAGCAGGGACAGGGAAGATGGTTAAAATTGATGGGAAGATGGATGGAGCCAAATACAGGACCATTCTGGAAGAAAACCTGATGGAGTCTGCAAAAGACCTGAGACTGGGACGGAGATTTGTCTTCCAACAAGACAATGATCCAAAACATAAAGCAAAATCTACAATGGAATGGTTCAAAAATAAACATATCCAGGTGTTAGAATGGCCAAGTCAAAGTCCAGACCTGAATCCAATCGAGAATCTGTGGAAAGAACTGAAAACTGCTGTTCAAAAATGCTCTCCATCCAACCTCACTGAGCTCGAGCTGTTTTGCAAGGAGGAATGGGAAAAAATTTCAGTCTCTCGATGTGCAAAACTGATAGAGACATACCCCAAGCGACTTACAGCTGTAATCGCAGCAAAAGGTGGCGCTACAAAGTATTAACTTAAGGGGGCTGAATAATTTTGCACGCCCAATTTTTCAGTTTTTGATTTGTTAAAAAAGTTTGAAATATCCAATAAATGTCGTTCCACTGTTGTTGATTCTTCACAAAAAAATACAGTTTTATATCTTTATGTTTGAAGCCTGAAATGTGGCAAGGTCGCAAAGTTCAAGGGGGCCGAATACTTTCGCAAGGCACTGTACATTATAATGGGCTGGGGAGGACAGGTACGTATAATGGGCTGGGTGGACAGGTACGTTATGATGCGATGGGGAGGGCAGGTACAGGACAGGTACAGGACAGGTACGTTATAATGGGATGGGGAGGATAGGTACGTATAATGGGCTGGGGGACAGGTACGTTATGATGCGATGGGGAGGGCAGGTACAGGACAGGTACTGGACAGGTACATTATAATGGGATGGGGAGGATAGGTACGTATAATGGGCTTGGGGGACAGGTACAGGACAGGTACATTACAGTGGGCTGGGGAGGACAGGTACTGGATAGGTACAGGACAGGTACATTATAATGGGATGGGGAGGACAGGTACAGGACAGGTACATTATAATGGGCTGGGGGACAGGTACGTATAATGGGCTTGGGGGACAGGTACGTTATGATGCGATGGGGAGGGCAGGTACATTATAATGGGATGGGGAGGACAGGTACGTATAATGGGCTTGGGGGACAGGTACATTATGATGCGATGGGGAGGGCAGGTACAGGACAGGTACAGGACAGGTACATTATAATGGGATGGGGAGGACAGGTAAGTATAATGGGCTTGGGGGGACAGGTACGTTATGATGCGATGGGGAGGGCAGGTACACAACAGGTACAGGACAGGTACATTATAATGGGATGGGGAGGACAGGTCCTGGACAGGTACAGGACAGGTACCTTTATTTAACTAGTTGCAGAGGGAGGTGTTTAGTCCCAGGGTCCTTAGCTTAGTGATGAGCTTTGAGGGCACTATGGTGTTGAATGCTAAGCTGTCGTCAATGAACAGCATTCTCACATAGGTGTTCCTTTTGTCCAGGTGGGAAAGGGCAGTGTGGAGTGCAATAGAGATTGCATCATCTGTGGATCTGTTGGGGCGGTATGCAAATTGGAGTGAGTCTAGGGTTTCTGGGATGATGGTGTTGATTGTGAGTCATGACCAGCCTTTCAAAGCACTTCATGGCTACAGATGTGAGTGCTACGGGTCGGTAGTCATTTAGGCAGGAGTGCCTGTGCCCAATAACAATTTGGTGGTCTGCTTGAAACATGTTGGTATTACAGACTCGGACAGGGAGAGGTTTAAAATGTCAGTGATGACACTTGCCAGTTGGTCAGCGCATGCTCTAAGTACACGTCCTGATAATCCATCTGGCCCTGCGGCCTTGTGAATGTTGACATGTTTAAAGGTCTTACTCATATCGGCTGCGAAGAGCCTGATCACACAGTCTCCCGGAACAGCTGGTGCTATCATGTATGTTTCAGTGTTATTTGCCTCGAGAAACTAGCTCTTTACCGCTAGGCTCTCTGCCGCCCAGTGGCTACTAGGATGTCACTGGTTGTTTACCAGGTGTGTTACTGGTGTGTTTACCGGGAGTTTTGCTGTGTTTAACAGGTGTGTTTACGTGGTGTGTTACTGTGTTCACCTGTTACTGTGTTTATGTGGTGCATTTCTGGGTTTACCAGGTGTGTTACTGTGTTTACGTGGTGCGTTTCTGGGTTTACCAGGTGTGTTACTGGGTTTACGTGGTGTGTTACTGTGTTTACCAGGTGTGTTACTGTGTTTACCAGGTGTGTTACTGTGTTTACCTGTTACTGTGTTTACCAGGTGTGTTTCTGGGTTTACCAGGTGTGTTACTGTGTTTACCTGTTACTGTGTTTACCAGGTGTGTTTCTGGGTTTACCAGGTGTGTTACTGTGTTTACCTGATACTGTGTTTACCAGGTGTGTTTCTGGGTTTACCAGGTGTATTACTGTGTTTACCTGTTACTGTGTTTACCAGGTGTGTTTCTGGGTTTACCAGGTGTGTTACTGGTGTGTTACTCTATTTACCAGGTGTATTACTGGCGTGTTATCTGGTGTTCACCTCTCGTATGAGTGCGGACCAGGCCATCCTGTTTGTCAGAGCCAAGCGGCCCAACTCCATCCAGACCCGAGGCCAGCTGCTGTGTGTCCGGGAGTTCGCCCAGTTCCTGGTTCCGTTGAGGAACGTGTTCTCCTGCGCAGAACCCCGGGCCCACGCTGTTACGCTGTCCCAGTACTTGACTCGCCAACGCCACCTGCTGCACGGGTACGAGGCGCGGCAGATGAAGAACGTGCCAAAGATCGTCCAGCTGGTCTGCAAGGTCCTCCTGGACATCGCTGCCAATAGACAGGTAATAGATTATTATGGTATAAATCAAATCAAATCAAATCTAATTTTATTTGTCACATACACATGGTTAGCAGATGTTAATGCGAGTGTAGCGAAATGCTTGGACAGGTAATACATTATTATGGTATAATAGACAGGTAATACATTATTATGGTATAATAGACAGGTAATACATTATTATGGTATAGACAGGTAATACATTATTATGGTATTATAGACAGGTAATACATTATTATGGTATAATAGACAGGTAATACATTATTATGGTATAATAGACAGGTAATACATTATTATGGTATAATAGACAGGTAATACATTATTATGGTATAATAGACAGGTAATACATTATTATGGTATTATAGACAGGTAATACATTAGTATGGTATAATAGACAGGTAATACATTATTATGGTATAATAGACAGGTAATACATTATTATGGTATTATAGGCAGGTAATACATTATTATGGTATAATAGACAGGTAATACATTATTATGGTATAATAGACAGGTAATACATTATTATGGTATAATAGACAGGTAATACATTATTATGGTATAATAGACAGGTAATACATTATTATGGTATAGACAGGTAATACATTATTATGGTATTATAGACAGGTAATACATTATTATGGTATTATAGACAGGTAATACATTATTATGGTATTATAGGCAGGTAATACATTATTATGGTATAATAGACAGGTAATACATTATTATGGTATTATAGGCAGGTAATACATTATTATGGTATTATAGGCAGGTAATACATTATTATGGTATTATAGGCAGGTAATACATTATTATGGTATAGACAGGTAATACATTATTATGGTATTATAGACAGGTAATACATTATTATGGTATAATAGACAGGTAATACATTATTATGGTATAATAGACAGGTAATACATTATTATGGTATAATAGACAGGTAATACATTATTATGGTATAATAGACAGGTAATACATTATTATGGTATAATAGACAGGTAATACATTATTATGGTATAATAGACAGGTAATACATTATTATGGTATTATAGGCAGGTAATACATTATTATGGTATAATAGACAGGTAATACATTATTATGGTATTATAGACAGGTAATACATTATTATGGTATTATAGACAGGTAATACATTATTATGGTATAATAGACAGGTAATACATTATTATGGTATAATAGACAGGTAATACATTATTATGGTATAATAGACAGGTAATACATTATTATGGTATTATAGGCAGGTAATACATTATTATGGTATAATAGACAGGTAATACATTATTATGGTATTATAGGCAGACTGTTGATTTTGTTGTTGAAAGTAGAGGTTCCAGACCTGACTGTTGATTTTGTTGATGAAGGTGGAGGTTCCAGACCTGACTGTTGATTTTGTTGATGAAGGTGGAGGTTCCAGACCTGACTGTTGATTTTGTTGATGAAGGTGGAGGTTCCAGACCTGACTGTTGATTTTGTTGATGAAGGTGGAGGTTCCAGACCTGACTGTTGATTTTGTTGATGAAGGTGGAGGTTCCAGACCTGACTGTTGATTTTGTGGTTGAAGGTGGTGGTTCCAGACCTGACTGTTGATTTTGTGGTTGAAGGTGGAGGTTCCAGACCTGACTGTTGATTTTGTGGTTGAAGGTGGAGGTTCCAGACCTGACTGTTGATTTTGTGGTTGAAGGTGGAGGTTCCAGACCTGACTGTTGATTTGTTGATGAAGGTGGAGGTTCCAGACCTGACTGTTGATTTGTTGATGAAGGTGGAGGTTCCAGACCTGACTGTTGATTTGTTGATGAAGGTGGAGGTTCCAGACCTGACTGTTGATTTGTTGATGAAGGTGGAGGTTCCAGACCTGACTGTTGATTTGTTGATGAAGGTGGAGGTTCCAGACCTGACTGTTGATTTTGTGGTTGAAGGTGGAGGTTCCAGACCTGACTGTTGATTTTGTGGTTGAAGGTGGAGGTTCCAGACCTGACTGTTGATTTTGTGGTTGAAGGTGGAGGTTCCAGACCTGACTGTTGATTTTGTGGTTGAAGGTGGAGGTTCCAGACCTGACTGTTGATTTTGTGGTTGAAGGTGGAGGTTCCAGACCTGACTGTTGATGGGGATTATAGTGATACGACAAATTGAAATTGTATCTTCATGTTTAAAATGGTTTTTTTTTCCGTTTTTTCGTTCAAATGATATAAAAATCCATAAAATACCATGTGAATTCACATTGCGTCCCTTTCAGATGGGTAAGCATTAAATAATCGTCTATGGCTTTGGTGGCTTAAGTCTTCGACAGTTCTTAGGGCCTTCTTCTGACACCGCCTGGTATAGATGTCCTGGATGGCAGGGAGCTTGGCCTCAGTGATGTACTGGGCCTTCTTCTGACACCGCCTGGTATAGATGTCCTGGATGGCAGGGAGCTTGGCCTCAGTGATGTACAGGGCCGTACTCACCATCCTCTGTAGTTCCTCAGGTGCCTTGCAATTGCCTTACTAAGCGGTGGTGGAGCCAGTCAACATGCTCTCAGTGGTGCAGCTGTATAACTTTTTGAGGATCTGAGGACCTATGCTAAAACTTTTCAACCTCCTGAGGGGGAAGAGGCGCTGTCGAGCCCTCTTCACAACTGTGTGGGTGTGTGTGGACCATGTTAATTCCTTTGTGATATCTACGCCGAGAAACTTGAAGCTCTTGACCCACTCTGCTACTGCCCAATCAATGTGGATGGGTGTGTGCTCGGCCCTCCTTTTCCTGTAGTCCACAATCAGCTCCTTTGAATTGCTGACGTTGAGGGAGAGGTTGTTGTCCTGGCATAGCAAGCTAGTGAGGGGAGGGGCACAGTAGCCAGGTTGAGCACCAGGCAGACCGAGTCAGAACTGTGTACTATGCCTATCTATCAGTATAGGTAGGTTGGCCACCAGGCAGACCTAGTCAGAACTGTGTACTATGCCTATCTATCATCAATCAGAAGCTATATCTTGCAATTTCTTGGCTTGCAATGTTTCACATCTTCAGTAAAGCAGGGCCTATCATCATTAATAGGCTAGGATATTGAGCTGAGCGAGATGCAACGCTCCGCTCTCACACATTCACACACAGTATCTGCGCATGTGCACAGGTTGGCTTCACGCTGTTCACAGCGTGGTAGGCAGGGCACCAAAACAGCAGAGAAGTTGAGACATGCGATTCAATGCTCTTAGTTGTTGAGGGAATTGACCCACTATGCTGTTTACTTTCTGCATCTACATACATTTAAAAAAATACTGCATTTTGTTTAGGGATTTTTCTTAATGTTAAGGATCTCAATTTCGTTTAAATGTTTGCACACCTGATTATGATGATGATATTGTTGTAATTGAAGGTGGTGGATGAGGAGGTGGTGGTGGAGGTTCCAGACCTGACTGTTGATGATGATGATGTGATTGAAGGTGGTGGTAGAGGAGGCGGTGTTGGAGGTTCCAGACCTGACGGCGGAGGTGGAGAAGACAGTGTCCCAGCAGGCCATCCAGCTGCTGGGGAAGGAGATGAGAGGGAAGGGCATCCCTGTGCCTTCACCCCGCCTGCCTTGTCCCCGCCCTGAGACGGCCCTAACCCAGCCTTGTCCCCACCCTGAGACAGCCCTAACCCAGCCTTGTCCCCGCCCTGAGACAGACCTAACCCAGCCTTGTCCCCGCCCTGAGACAGCCCTAACCCAGCCTTGTCCCCACCCTGAGACAGCCCTAACCCAGCCTTGTCCCCGCCCTGAGACAGCCCTAACCCAGCCTTGTCCCCGCCCTGAGACAGCCCTAACCCAGCCTTGTCCCCACCCTGAGACAGCCCTAACCCAGCCTTGTCCCCACCCTGAGACAGCCCTAACCCAGCCTTGTCCCCACCCTGAGACAGCCCTAACCCAGCCTTGTCCCCACCCTGAGACAGCCCTAATCCAGCCTTGTCCCCGCCCTGAGACAGCCCTAATCCAGCCTTGTCCCCGCCCTGAGACAGCCCTAACCCAGCCTTGTCCCCACCCTGAGACAGCCCTAACCCAGCCTTGTCCCCGCCCTGAGACAGCCCTAATCCAGCCTTGTCCCCGCCCTGAGACAGCCCTAACCCACACACTACACATGGAACGACCTCTCACTCCAAACCTCGCACTACTCCAGGAACCATCGTTACTCTTAGAGCCCCCTCTCAGCCCAGCCCTGGCCCACGACCCGGTTCTGTCCAGTGACCAGGAGCTGGACCCTCTGTGGCAGCGGCAGAATGGGGTGGCAGCCTCCCTCCTGAAGCCTCTGCATCCGGGGAAACGCTTGCTGAGTTACAGTGACTCAGCCTTGTATAAGCTAGACCCCAGACGAGACCCAGACCAGGAGCAGAACCAGAACCACATCTGGAGCATCCCTTGCGGCAATCCTCTGACCCAGCACCAGCTAGCCACAGCCTGGGAGCCTCCCACATCCCCTAGCCTCCCTCCACAGCACCACCCCTTCTCCATGGGAGAGCAGACAAGGGAGGAGAGGCGAGGAGGACAGGAAAGGAGTTCTAAGGAGAGTGATCACCACACCCAGAAGAACATGTCTCCTCTCTTCCAGAGACGGAAGCAGCTCTGCGAGGGCCAGCGAAGTCTGTCCTTTGGGTTTGGGGGTAGTCTGTCCAAGCCCTCAGGAGAAGAGCTGTCAGAGGGGAGGCCGTGGAGAGGAGATATGCCTGTGATGAGCCTTACAGGAGGAGAGGAGTCTGTGTGTGGGGTAGACAGGGCTGGAGACAGAGAGGAAAGAGTGAGGGGGAAGGCTGGAGAAAGAGAGGACAGAGAGGAACGGAAGGACAGAGAGGACAGGGAGAGGCTGACAGAGGTCCCTGTCATCACCCTGTATGCTGAGCTGTCCCTGGAAGCCAGACGTCTGCTGGTGGCCAGAGCTCTGGCTTTGGGCCTGAATGATGAAGATCTCCACTACAAGGTCTCAGTGTGGCAGGTAAGACATGACAGTTTGACTGACGTGGCAGGTAAGACATGACAGTTTGACAGATACTATTTGAAATACTTTCAGCGTTTGCTTTAGCCTGCCTGGAGTGCCAGGTTGGTGTGCCAGGCTGACGTGCCAGGTTGGCGTGCCAGGTTGGCGTGCCAGGCTGACGTGCAGGGTTGGCGTGCCAGGCTGACGTGCCAGGTTGGCGTGCCAGGTTGGCACCATTTGAATTGTTCTATTGCTTCCATTGCAATAGGCAGCTCAATGAAACACAGATGAAGTATTTGAACCCAGGTGTGATGTTGACTACTAATACGATAGTGTGTGTGGTCCTGCAGACAGAGCTGAACTCCAGAGAAGGAGCCTGGGAGAGGCTGAGTCTAGAGAGAGACCCTATGGTGCTAGCTGGTCTCATGTGGTCCTGGCTGGAGCAGCTCAAAGAGCCAATCATCTCCTCTCAGGATGTCCAGGCCCTGGGCCAGAAAAACTACAACTCTCAGCATGCACTCAGTTCTCTGGAGAAGGTATGATGATGTCATATACAGTGCCTTCGGAAAGTATTCAGACCATGGCTTTTTCCACATTTTGTTACGTTACAGCCTTATTCTAAAATGGATTAAATAAATAAAAATCTGCACACAATATCCAATAATGATAGTGAAAACAGGTTTAATATATATTTAATATGGGCTGTTGCATGGTTAATGTGGGTTATCACTCATTTAATATGGGCTGTTGCGTATTTAATATGGGCTGTTGCATGGTTAATGTGGGTTATCACTCATTTAATATGGGTTGTTGCGTATTTAATATGGGCTGTTGCATGGTTAATGTGGGGTATCACTCTTTTAATATGGGTTGTTGCGTATTTAATATGGGCTGTTGCATGGTTAATGTGGGTTATCACTCATTTAATATGGGTTATTACGTGGTTGATATAGGTTATCGCATGGTTGATATGGGTTATCACGTGGTTGATATGGGTTGTCATGTGGTTAATATGGGTTATGTGGTTGATATGGGTTGTCACGTGGTTGATATGGGTTGTCACGTGGTTGATATGGGTTGTCACGTGGTTGATATGGGTTGTCACGTGGTCGATGTGGGTTATCACTTAATATGGGTTATCATGGGGGTTATCACGTGGTTGACATGGGTTATCACTTATTTCACATGGGTTATCGCTTGGTTAATATAGGTTACAGCGTGGTTAATATGGGCTACAGCGTGGTTAATATGGGCTACAGCGTGGTTAATATTTATTTTTATTTTTTTATTTTATTTCACCTTTATTTAACCAGGTAGGCTAGTTGAGAACAAGTTCTCATTTACAACTGCGACCTGGCCAAGATAAAGCATAGCAGTGTGAGCAGACAACACAGAGTTACACATGGAATAAACAAATTAACAAGTCAATAACACAGTAGAAAACAAAGGGGGAGTCTATATACAATGTACAATGTGTGCAAAAGGCATGAGGAGGTAGACGAATAGTTACAATTTTGCAGATTAACACTGGAGTGATAAATGATCAGATGGTCATGTACAGGTAGAGATATTGGTGTGCAAAAGAGCAGAAAAGTAAATAAATAAAAACAGTATGGGGATGAGGTAGGTGAAAATGGGTGGGCTATTTACCAATAGACTATGTACAGCTGAAGCGATCGGTTAGCTGCTCAGATAGCTGATGTTTGAAGTTGGTGAGGGAGATAAAAGTCTCCAACTTCAGCGATTTTTGCAATTCGTTCCAGTCACAGGCAGCAGAGTACTGGAACGAAAGGCGCCAAATGAGGTGTTGGCTTTAGGGATGATCAGTGAGATACACCTGCTGGAGCGCGTGCTACGGATGGGTGTTGCCATCGTGACCAGTGAACTGAGATAAGGCGGAGCTTTACCTAGCATGGACTTGTAGATATATGGGGTACAGCGTGGTTAATATGGGCTACAGCGTGGTTAATATGGGGTACAGCGTGGTTAATATGGGGTACAGCGTGGTTAATATGGGGTACAGCGTGGTTAATATGGGGTACAGCGTGGTTAATATGGGGTACAGCGTGGTTGATATGGGCTATAGTGTGGTTGATATGGGCTACAGTGTGGTTGATATGGGTTACAGCATAGTTAATATGGGCTACAGCGTGGTTAATATGGGGTACAGCGTGGTTGATATGGGCTATAGTGTGGTTGATATGGGCTACAGTGTGGTTGATATGGGTTACAGCATAGTTAATATGGGCTACAGTGTGGTTAATATGGGCTACAGTGTGGTTAATATGGGCTACAGCGTGGTTAATATGGGGTACAGTGTGGTTGATATGGGGTACAGCGTGGTTGATATGGGCTACAGTGTGGTTAATATGGGGTACAGCGTGGTTAATATGGGGTACAGCGTGGTTAATATGGGGTACAGCGTGGTTGATATGGGCTACAGCGTGGTTAATATGGGGTACAGCGTGGTTGATATGGGGTACAGCGTGGTTAATATGGGGTACAGCGTGGTTAATATGGGGTACAGCGTGGTTAATATGGGGTACAGCGTGGTTAATATGGGGTACAGCGTGGTTAATATGGGGTACAGCGTGGTTAGTATGGGTTACAGCGTGGTTAATGGGTTACAGCGTGGTTGATATGGGCTACAGCGTGGTTGATATGGGCTACAGCGTGGTTAGTAAGGGCTACAGCGTGGTTAATATGGGCTACAGCGTGGTTAATATGGGCTACAGCGTGGTTGATATGGGCTACAGTGTGGTTGATATGGGCTACAGCGTGGTTGATATGGGTTACAGCGTGGTTGATATGGGCTACAGCGTGGTTGATATGGGTTACAGCGTGGTTGATATGGGCTACAGCGTGGTTGATATGGGCTACAGCGTGGTTGATATGGGCTACAGCGTGGTTGATATGGGCTACAGCGTGGTTGATATGGGCTACAGCGTGGTTGATATGGGCTACAGCGTGGTTGATATGGGTTACAGCGTGGTTGATATGGGTTACAGCGTGGTTGATATGGGCTACAGCGTGGTTGATATGGGTTACAGCGTGGTTAATATGGGCTACAGCGTGGTTGATATGGGCTACAGCGTGGTTAATATGGGCTACAGCGTGGTTGATATGGGCTACAGCGTGGTTGATATGGGTTACAGCGTGGTTGATATGGGCTACAGCGTGGTTGATATGGGTTACAGCGTGGTTGATATGGGTTACAGCGTGGTTGATATGGGTTACAGCGTGGTTGATATGGGTTACAGCGTGGTTGATATGGGCTACAGCGTGGTTGATATGGGCTACAGCGTGGTTGATATGGGTTACAGCGTGGTTGATATGGGTTACAGCGTGGTTGATATGGGCTACAGCGTGGTTGATATGGGTACAGCGTGGTTGATATTTTTTATTTACTTTATTTTACCTTTATTTAACCAGGTAGGCAAGTTGAGAACAAGTTCTCATTTACAATTGCGACCTGGCGAAGATAAAGCAAAGCAGTTCGACAGGTACAACGACACAGAGTTACACATGGAGTAAAACAAACATACAGTCAATAATACAGTATAAACAAGTCTATATACAATGTGAGCAAATGAGGTGAGAAGGGAGGTAAAGGCAAAAAAGGCCATGGTGGCAAAGTAAATACAATATAGCAAGTAAAACACTGGAATGGTAGTTTTGTAATGGAAGAATGTGCAAAGTAGAAATAAAAATAATGGGGTGCAAAGGAGCAAAATAAATAAATTAATTAAATACAGTTGGGAAAGAGGTAGTTGTTTGGGCTAAATTATAGGTGGGCTATGTACAGGTGCAGTAATCTGTGAGCTGCTCTGACAGTTGGTGCTTAAAGCTAGTGAGGTAGATAAGTGTTTCCAGTTTCAGAGATTTTTGTAGTTCGTTCCAGTCATTGGCAGCAGAGAACTGGAAGGAGAGGCGGCTAAAGAAAGAATTGGTTTTGGGGGTGACTAGAGAGATATACCTGCTGGAGCGTGTGCTACAGGTGGGAGATGCTATGGTGACCAGTGAGCTGAGATAAGGGGGACTTTACCTAGCAGGGTCTTGTAGATGACATGGAGCCAGTGGGTTTGGCGACGAGTATGAAGCGAGGGCCAGCCAGCGAGGGCCAGCCAACGAGAGCGTACAGGTCGCAATGGTGGGTAGTATATGGGGCTTTGGTGACAAAACGGATTGCACTGTGATAGACTGCATCCAATTTGTTGAGTAGGGTATTGGAGGCTATTTTGTAAATGACATCGCCAAAGTCGAGGATTGGTAGGATGGTCAGTTTTACAAGGGTATGTTTGGCAGCATGAGTGAAGGATGCTTTGTTGCGAAATAGGAAGCCAATTCTAGATTTAACTTTAGATTGGAGATGTTTGATATGGGTCTGGAAGGAGAGTTTACAGTCTAACCAGACACCTAAGTATTTGTAGTTGTCCACGTATTCTAAGTCAGAGCCGTCCAGAGTAGTGATGTTGGACAGGCGGGTAGGTGCAGGTAGCGATCGGTTGAAGAGCATGCATTTAGTTTTACTTGTATTTAAGAGCAATTGGAGGCCACGGAAGGAGAGTTGTATGGCATTGAAGCTTGCCTGGAGGGTTGTTAACACAGTGTCCAAAGAAGGGCCGGAAGTATACAGAATGGTGTCGTCTGCGTAGAGGTGGATCAGAGACTCACCAGCAGCAAGAGCGACCTCATTGATGTATACAGAGAAGAGAGTCGGTCCAAGAATTGAACCCTGTGGCACCCCCATAGAGACTGCCAGAGGTCCGGACAGCAGACCCTCCGATTTGACACACTGAACTCTATCAGAGAAGTAGTTGGTGAACCAGGCGAGGCAATCATTTGAGAAACCAAGGCTGTCGAGTCTGCCGATGAGGATGTGGTGATTGACAGAGTCGAAAGCCTTGGCCAGATCAATGAATACGGCTGCACAGTAATGTTTCTTATCGATGGCGGTTAAGATATCGTTTAGGACCTTGAGCGTGGCTGAGGTGCACCCATGACCAGCTCTGAAACCAGATTGCATAGCAGAGAAGGTATGGTGGGATTCGAAATGGTCGGTAATCTGTTTGTTGACTTGGCTTTCTAAGACCTTAGAAAGGCAGGGCAGGATGGATATAGGTCTGTAGCAGTTTGGGTCAAGAGTGTCCCCCCCTTTGAAGAGGGGGATGACCGCAGCTGCTTTCCAATCTTTGGGAATCTCAGACGACACGAAAGAGAGGTTGAACAGGCTAGTAATAGGGGTGGCAACAATTTCGGCAGATCATTTTAGAAAGAAAGGGTCCAGATTGTCTAGCCCGGCTGATTTGTAGGGGTCCAGATCTTGCAGCTCTTTCAGTATGGGGTACAGCGTGGTTGATATGGGCTACAGCGTGGTTAATATGGGCTACAGCGTGGTTAGTATGGGGTACAGCGTGGTTAATATGGGGTACAGTGTGGTTAATATGGGGTACAGCGTGGTTAATATGGGTTACAGCGTGGTTAATATGGGGTACAGCGTGGTTAGTATGGGTTACAGCGTGGTTAATATGGGGTACAGCGTGGTTAATATGGGGTACAGCGTGGTTAGTATGGGGTACAGCGTGGTTAATATGGGCTAGAGCGTGGTTAATATGGGGTACAGCGTGGTTGATATGGGTTACAGCGTGGTTATGTATGGGTTACAGCGTGGTTAATATGGGCTACAGCGTGGTTAATATGGGGTACAGTGTGGTTAATATGGGGTACAGCGTGGTTAATATGGGGTACAGCGTGGTTAATATGGGGGGCTACAGCGTGGTTAATATGGGGTACAGAGAGTTTAATATGGGCTACAGCGTGGTTAATATGGGGTAGAGCGTGGTTAATATGGGGTTACAGTGTGGTTGATATGGGGTACAGCGTGGTTAATATGGGGTTACAGCGTGGTTAATATGGGGTACAGCGTGGTTAATATGGGGTTACAGCGTGGTTAATATGGGGTACAGCGTGGTTGAGTATGGGGTACAGCGTGGTTGATATGGGTTACAGCGTGGTTGATATGGGCTACAGCGTGGTTGATATGGGTTACAGAGTGGTTAATATGGGTTACAGCGTGTTGATATGGGCTACAGCGTGGTTGATGGTGGTGATATGGGTTACAGCGTGGTTGATATGGGTTACAGCGTGGTTGATATGGGCTACAGCGTGGTTGATATGGGCTACAGCGTGGTTGATATGGGTTACAGCGTGGTTGATATGGGTTACAGCGTGGTTGATATGGGCTACAGCGTGGTTGATATGGGCTACAGCGTGGTTGATATGGGTTACAGCGTGGTTGATATGGGTTACAGAGAGGTTAATATGGGCTACAGCGTGGTTGATATGGGTTACAGCGTGGTTGATATGGGTTACAGCGTGGTTGATATGGGCTACAGCGTGGTTGATATGGGTTACAGCGTGGTTGATATGGGCTACAGCGTGGTTAATATGGGTTGTCGCGTAGTTAGTATGGGCTGCCGCGTGGTTGGTGTGGCTTATCACATAGAGTGTGTAAACCGTAGAATTAATAACAAATAATACATGCTATGCATTTAGCAGACTGATTTAATAATGGATACATATATTTTACGTATGGGTGGTCGTTGGAGTGGAACCCACTACCCTGGCGTGACAAGCGCAGTGCTCTACCAACGGAGCTACAAAGGAACAGGTTATTGTGTGGTTAAGGTAACCGTTCCTCTATACCTTCCTTCCCGGGTCAGGTGATATATATATATATAATCAAATTTAAATTTTCCAGTAACATTCCCCAAATTCTTTGATTTTTCAGAATTTCCCAGGTGGGAAATAAACAGGAAATCCAGATTCCTCCAAGCAGGAATTTTGGAACCCTAATTCTATGTCTGTTGTTCCCTCTCCTCCAGGGCCACAGACTGACACTGCTCTGCATCCTGGACTGTGCTGCTCATCTGCTGGCCTTACCTGACAAGGAGGAAGCTGACTTCCTCAATCACACCATCAAGGTGTTCACTAAGGTCAGTACTGGACAGAAGGACATCCCTGTTATTCAGAATAAGAAAGCCATTTGCGTGTTCTAAATGCCACCCTGTTCTCTACATAGTGCACTACTTTAGACCAGAGCCCTGTGGGTCCTGAGCTGAATACCCATACTAACATACTGTCACCCAGAGCCCTGTGGGTCCTGAGCTGAATACCCATACTAACATACTGTCACCCAGAGCCCTGTGGGTCCTGAGCTGAATACCCATACTAACATACTGTCACCCAGAGCCCTGTGGGTCCTGAGCTGAATACCCATACTAACATACTGTCACCCAGAGCCCTGTGGGTCCTGAGCTGAATACCCATACTAACATACTGTCACCCAGAGCCCTGTGGGTCCTGAGCTGAATACCCATACTAACATACTGTCACCCAGAGCCCTGTGGGTCCTGAGCTGAATACCCATACTAACATACTGTCACCCAGAGCCCTGTGGGTCCTGAGCTGAATACCCATACTAACATACTGTCACCCAGAGCCCTGTGGGTCCTGAGCTGAATACCCATACTAACATACTGTCACCCAGAGCCCTGTGGGTCCTGAGCTGAATACCCATACTAACATACTGTCACCCAGAGCCCTGTGGGTCCTGAGCTGAATACCCATACTAACATACTGTCACCCAGAGCCCTGTGGGTCCTGAGCTGAATACCCATACTAACATACTGTCACCCAGAGCCCTGTGGGTCCTGAGCTGAATACCCATACTAACATACTGTCACCCAGAGCCCTGTGGGTCCTGAGCTGAATACCCATACTAACATACTGTCACCCAGAGCCCTGTGGGTCCTGAGCTGAATACCCATACTAACATACTGTCACCCAGAGCCCTGTGGGTCCTGAGCTGAATACCAATACTAACATACTGTCACCCAGAGCCCTGTGGGTCCTGAGCTGAATACCCATACTAACATACTGTCACCCAGAGCCCTGTGGGTCCTGAGCTGAATACCCATACTAACATACTGTCACCCAGAGCCCTGTGGGTCCTGAGCTGAATACCCATACTAACATACTGTCACCCAGAGCCCTGTGGGTCCTGAGCTGAATACCCATACTAACATACTGTCACCCAGAGCCCTGTGGGTCCTGAGCTGAATACCCATACTAACATACTGTCACCCAGAGCCCTGTGGGTCCTGAGCTGAATACCCATACTAACATACTGTCACCCAGAGCCCTGTGGGTCCTGAGCTGAATACCCATACTAACATACTGTCACCCAGAGCCCTGTGGGTCCTGAGCTGAATACCCCCTACTAACATACTGTCACCCAGAGCCCTGTGGGTCCTGAGCTGAATACCCATACTAACATACTGTCACCCAGAGCCCTGTGGGTCCTGGTCAAAGGTACACACTAAATAGGGAATAGGGTGCTGTTTGGAACATATCCATTACTAGCATTGGTGTGATGATCCCCTAGAGTGACCATGTTCATTATGTCTTATCCCTCAGATCTCCTCAGAGTGACCATGTTCTATGTCTTATCCCTCAGATCCCCTAGTGTGACCATGTTCATTATGTCTTATCCCTCAGATCCCCTAGAGTGACCATGTTCATTATGTCTTATCCCTCAGATCTCCTCAGAGTGACCATGTTCATTATGTCTTATCCCTCAGATCTCCTCAGAGTGACCATGTTCTATGTCTTATCCCTCAGATCCCCTAGAGTGACCATGTTCATTATGTCTTATCCCTCAGATCCCCTAGAGTGACCATGTTCATTATGTCTTATCCCTCAGATCTCCTCAGAGTGACCATGTTCATTATGTCTTATCCCTCAGATCTCCTCAGAGTGACCATGTTCTACGTCTTATCCCTCAGATCTCCTCAGAGTGACCATGTTCTATGTCTTATCCCTCAGATCCCCTAGTGTGACCATGTTCATTATGTCTTATCCCTCAGATCCCCTAGAGTGACCATGTTCATTATGTCTTATCCCTCAGATCTCCTCAGTGACCATGTTCATTATGTCTTATCCCTCAGATCTCCTCAGAGTGACCATGTTCTATGTCTTATCCCTCAGATCTCCTCAGAGTGACCATGTTCTATGTCTTATCCCTCAGATCTCCTCAGAGTGACCATGTTCTATGTCTTATTTTTTTATATATTTATTTTACCTTTATTTTACTAGGCAAGTCAGTTAAGAACAAATTCTTATTTTCAATGACGGCCTAGGAACAGTGGGTTAACTGCCTGTTCAGGGGCAGAACAACAGATTTGTACCTTGTCAGCTGGGGGGCTTGCAACCTTCCGGTTACTAGTCCAACACTCTAACCACTAGGCTACCCTGCCGCCCCGTATCTCCCAGATCTCCTCAGAGAGTGACCATGTTCTATGTCTTATCTCCCAGATCTCCTCAGAGTGACCATGTTCTATGTCTTATCTCCCAGATCTCCTCAGAGAGTGACCATGTTCTATGTCTTATCTCCCAGATCTCCTCAGAGTGACCATGTTCTATGTCTTATCTCCCAGATCTCCTCAGAGTGACCATGTGATCTGGGATCTCCTCAGAGTGACCATGTTCTATGTCTTATCTCCCAGATCTCCTCAGAGTGACCGTGTTCTATGTCTTATCTCCCAGATCTCCTCAGAGAGTGACCATGTTCTACACCAGACACTGATGGCCACCCTGACTCCCATCCTGCATCAGTTGAGAGACAGAGCTGAGGAGGAGATGGAGTCGACCAACCACTCCTCCTGATGTTCCCTTGGACCTCTTCTCTACCCCCACCCCCCCTGTTCTTCGCTTCTAGTTTAACCCAGCTCTGTTTTGACCAGCTAACCTCCTCCCGCCTCTCCTCCCCTTCTTTCTCTCTCCTGGCCCAACGTTAAAGGAAAACTCCACCCAAAACTATCTTTTGGTATTTGTTTCATTAGTCATTAGTCCATTAGTCCACATTATGCGTTATATGGGGATGATTTCTGCATTTTGAAAGTTACATAACTTAAAAACTTGATTGCTGACAAGCAAAACCGTTTGGGACTATGTCAACACTGGACTAATGAAACAAATACCAAAAGATAGTTTTTATGTGGAGTTTTCCATTAAGCTCTGTCCTGACTAGCTAACGGACGATAGTGCTGCTGTGCTGCGTTCCCTACTGTTACCAAGCTTTAGATGAAATAATTATGATGTTGTATGACAACGTGATGTGATTTCAGCATCAAGGTTTGTTTTTGTTTGTTTTTAGCTATTTCTTACTGTTAGTTTTTTTAAATGTAAAACTGCCATACTGTGTTAATGTGCCAGGTGATGTTTCAGCTACATGACTTAGTGTTCTGATCTCATCCATCTACTACTGTAGGTGTTGCTGTGGAAACGGATGGTAGTCCCAAATAGCACCCTATTCCCTATATAGTGCACTACTTTAGACCAGGGCCCTATTCCCTATATAGTGCACTACTTTAGACCAGGGCCCTATTCCATATATAGTGCACTACTTTAGACCAGGGCCCTATTCCCTATATAGTGCACTACTTTAGACCAGGGCCCTATTCCCTATATAGTGCACTACTTTAGACCAGGGCCCTATTGCCTATATAGTGCACTACTTTAGACCAGGGCCCTATTCCCTATATAGTGCACTACTTTAGACCAGGGCCCTTTTCCCTATATAGTGCACTACTTTAGACCAGAGCCCAATGGGTCATTGTCAAGAGTATGTAGTGCACTATATAGGGAATAGGGTCCTGGTCTAAAGTAGTGCACTATATAGGGAATAGGGTGTTGGTCGGTACGTTGGTTTTTGTCAGCATTGACTGGAAAGGGAATCCTGATGAAATGAATGTAAATGTTATTTTATTTCAGTGAAGAATTGAACTTCTGCTTTGCTCAGCTGAAGAAGAGGAAAAAAATAAAAACTTGATTTAATTTGAACCAAAATATATTTTCACTGTCTAAAACTAATGTCTTATTTATTGAACTTCTCACTTGATTAGAAAAACATGATGAAACAGGATGTCCCAAATAGCACCCTATTGCCTATATAGTGCACTACTTTAGACCAGGGCCCTATTCCCTATATAGTGCACTACTTTAGACCAGAGCCCTATTCCCTATATAGTGCACTACTTTAGACCAGAGTCCTATTCCCTATATAGTGCACTACTTTAGACCAGGACCCTATTCCCTATATAGTGCACTACTTTAGACCAGGGTCCTATTCCCTATATAGTGCACTACTTTAGACCAGGCCCCTATTCCCTATATAGTGCACTACTTTAGACCAGAGTCCTATTCCCTATATAGTGCACTACGTTAGACCAGAGTCCTATTCCCTATATAGTGCACTACTTTAGACCAGAGTCCTATTCCCTATATAGTGCACTACGTTAGACCAGAGTCCTATTCCCTATATAGTGCACTACGTTAGACCAGAGTCCTATTCCCTATATTGTGCTGTGGGCTCTAGTCAGAAGTAGTGCACTATATAGGGAATAGAGTGCCATTTGGGATGCAAGCCGACAAAATGCAGAACTTGATATGTTAATTAGTAAATTGCTTGGCTAGATTAAAATGCAACTGGAAATGCTCTTTCTATCGTAAGTAATGCAAACTAGCTGGTCACAGGAATTGTCCTTTTAAAGCAATACTGTAATTTTTGTCCTCATCTTAAATAATACACCAAAAACACCTGACTGAGACATGAGAAAACATTGTACTGTATAAAAGGTCATTCCCACTGGGCATAGACGTAATCAACGTTGATTCAACCAGTGTGTTCCCAGTGGGTTAGGACGACTTCATCAAAACCTGCCTCCAACCACCTCTGCATTTAAACGCTCTCTGCCTCAACTACTATAATGGCCTGATAGGGGATCTATAATGTCACTGTGTTTATTAGTTAACTACTATAATGGCCTGATAGGGGATCTATAATGTTACTGTGCTTATTAGTTAACTACTATAATGGCCTGATATGGGATCTATAATGTCACTGTGTTTATTAGTTAACTACTATAATGGCCTGATATGGGGATCTATAATGTCACTGTGTTTATTAGTTAACTACTATAATGGCCTGATAGGGGATCTATAATGTCACTGTGTTTATTAGTTAACTACTATAATGGCCTGATAGGGGATCTATAATGTCACTGTGTTTATTAGTTAACTACTATAATGGCCTGATATGGGGATCTATAATGTCACTGTGTTTATTAGTTAACTACTATAATGGCCTGATATGGGGATCTATAATGTCACTGTGTTTATTAGTTAACTACTATAATGGCCTGATATGGGGATCTATAATGTCACTGTGTTTATTAGTTAACTACTATAATGGCCTGATAGGGGATCTATAATGTCACTGTGTTTATTAGTTAACTACTATAATGGCCTGATATGGGGATCTATAATGTCACTGTGTTTATTAGTTAACTACTATAATGACCTGATATGGGGATCTATAATGTTACTGTGGTTATTAGTTAACTACTATAATGACCTGATATGGGGATCTATAATGTCACTGTGCTTATTAGTTAACTACTATAATGGCCTGATATGGGGATCTATAATGTCACTGTGGTTATTAGTTAACTACTATAATGGCCTGATATGGGGATCTATAATGTTACTGTGGTTATTAGTTATGACCTGATATGGGGATCTATAATGTCACTGTGCTTATTAGTTAACTACTATAATGGCCTGATATGGGGATCTATAATGTTACTGTGGTTATTAGTTATGACCTGATATGGGGATCTATAATGTCACTGTGCTTATTAGTTAACTACTATAATGGCCTGATATGGGGATCTATAATGTCACTGTGTTTATTAGTTAACTACTATAATGGCCTGATATAGGGATCTATAATGTCACTGTGGTTATTAGTTAACTACTATAATGGCCTGATAGGGGATCTGTACTGTCACTGTGTTTATTAGTTAACTACTATAATGGCCTGATATGGGGATCTATAATGTTACTGTGGTTATTAGTTAACTACTATAATGGCCTGATAGGGGATCTGTACTGTCACTGTGTTTATTAGTTAACTACTATAATGGCCTGATAGGGGATCTGTACTGTCACTGTGTTTATTAGTTAACTACTATAATGGCCTGATAGGGGATCTGTACTGTCACTGTGTTTATTAGTTAACTACTATAATGGCCTGATAGGGGATCTGTACTGTCACTGTGTTTATTAGTTAACTACTATAATGGCCTGATAGGGGATCTGTACTGTCACTGTGTTTATTAGTTAACTACTATAATGGCCTGATAGGGGATCTGTACTGTCACTGTGTTTATTAGTTAACTACTATAATGGCCTGATAGGGGATCTGTACTGTCACTGTGTTTATTAGTTAACTACTATAATGGCCTGATAGGGGATCTGTACTGTCACTGTGGTTATTAGTTAACTACTATAATGGCCTGATAGGGGATCTGTACTGTCACTGTGTTTATTAGTTAACTACTATAATGGCCTGATATGGGGATCTATAATGTTACTGTGGTTATTAGTTAACTACTATAATGGCCTGATAGGGGATCTGTACTGTCACTGTGTTTATTAGTTAACTACTATAATGGCCTGATAGGGGATCTGTACTGTTGTCTCTAAAGGAAACACTGTAGATTGTTGAACACCGTAGCCGCTAAGACTACTCTGACCTCACTTACTGGACTGGCGTCCCAAATGGCACCCTACTCCCTTTATAGTGCACTACTATTCCCTTTGGGTCTAAAGTAGTGCACTATATATGGAATAGGGTGCCATTTGGGATGCAGGCCCAGGAGACAATGTAAAGACAACACTTTGTCAACGTAATGACAACACTTTGTCAACGTAATGACAACACTTTGTCAACGTAATGTAGGTCTGTTTGATGGGCCGGTGGCCCACTGCAGACGTGTAACACTGACAGAAGACCTCCAGTTTAACTAAGGGACGTAAACTCCAGTTTAACTAAGGGACGTAAACTCCAGTTTAACTAAGGGACGTAAACTCCAGTTTAACTAAGGGACGTAAACTCCAGTTTAACTAAGGGACGTAAACTCCAGTTTAACTAAGGGACGTAAACTCCAGTTTAAAGGGACGGGAGCTGCAGCTCCATTAAAGGGACGGGAGCTGCAGCTCCATTAAAGGGACGGGAGCTGTAGCTCCATTAAAGGGACGGGAGCTGTAGCTCCATTAAAGGGACAGGAGCTGCAGCTCCATTAAAGGGATGGTGATTTCAGATGTACGTTGTAGCAACGTTGTACTGTTTAACTGTTCAAGAAGCACAATTCTTTCATTGTTACATTCGTTATAAATACATTAAATGTGCTTAACATGTGATGCTGCGTGTGGACTCAAATTATTTCACACTGATTGTATTAAAAATAGGCTTTTTTGTGGCCCAATTGTAGTGCACTACTTAGGGAATAGGGTTCCATTGGGTGGACACATAAGTACAGTCAAAAATCAAATCAAATGTTATTGGTCACATACAAATGGTTAGCTGATGTTATTGGTCACATACACATGGTTAGCAGATGTTATTGGTCACATACACATGGTTAGCAGATGTTATTGGTCACATACACATAGTTAGCAGATGTTATTGGTCACATGGTTAGCAGATGTTATTGGTCACATACACATGGTTAGCAGATGTTATTGGTCACATACACATGGTTAGCAGATGTTATTGGTCACATACACATGGTTAGCAGATGTTATTGGTAACATACACGTGGTTAGCAGATGTTATTGGTCACATACACATAGTTAGCAGATGTTATTGGTCACGTACACATGGTTAGCAGATGTTATTGGTCACATACACATGGTTAGCAGATGTTATTGGTCACATACACATGGTTAGCAGATGTTATTGGTCTCATACACGTGGTTAGCAGATGTTATTGGTCACATACACATGGTTAGCAGATGTTATTGGTCACATACACATGGTTAGCAGATGGTAATGGTCACATACACATGGTTAGCAGATGGTAATGGTCACATACACGTGGTTAGCAGATGTTATTGGTCACATACACATGGTTAGCAGATGTTATTGGTCACATACACATGGTTAGCAGATGTTATTGGTCACATACACATGGTTAGCAGATGTTATTGGTCACATACACATGGTTAGCAGATGTTATTGGTCACATACACGTGGTTAGCAGATGTTATTGGTCACATACACGTGGTTAGCAGATGTTATTGGTCACATACACATAGTTAGCAGATGTTATTGGTCACGTACACATGGTTAGCAGATGTTATTGGTCACATACACATGGTTAGCAGATGTTATTGGTCACATACACATGGTTAGCAGATGTTATTGGTCACATACACATGGTTAGCAGATGTTATTGGTCACATACACATGGTTAGCAGATGTTATTGGTCACATACACATGGTTAGCAGATGTTATTGGTCTCATACACGTGGTTAGCAGATGTTATTGGTCACATGGTTATGTTATTGGTCACATACACATGGTTAGCAGATGTTATTGGTCACATACACATGGTTAGCAGATGTTATTGGTCACATACACATGGTTAGCAGATGTTATTGGTCACATACATGGTTAGCAGATGTTATTGGTCACATACACATGGTTAGCAGATGTTATTGGTCACATAGACATGGTTAGCAGATGTTATTGGTCACATACACATGGTTAGCAGATGTTATTGGTCACATGGTTAGCAGATGTTATTGGTCACATACACGTGGTTAGCAGATGTTATTGGTCACATACACATGGTTAGCAGATGTTACTGGTCACATACACATGGTTAGCAGATGTTATTGGTCACATACACGTGGTTAGCAGATGTTATTGGTCACATACACATGGTTAGCAGATGTTATTGGTCACATACACGTGGTTAGCAGATGTTATTGGTCACATACACATGGTTAGCAGATGTTATTGGTCACATACACATGGTTAGCAGATGTTATTGGTCACATACACATGGTTAGCAGATGTTATTGGTCACATACACATGGTTAGCAGATGTTATTGGTCACATACACATGGTTAGCAGATGTTATTGGTCACATACACATGGTTAGCAGATGTTATTGGTCACATACACGTGGTTAGCAGATGTTATTGGCAACATACACGTGGTTAGCAGATGTTATTGGTCACATACACATAGTTAGCAGATGTTATTGGTCACGTACACATGGTTAGCAGATGTTATTGGTCACATACACATGGTTAGCAGATGTTATTGGTCACATACACATGGTTAGCAGATGTTATTGGTCACATACACATGGTTAGCAGATGTTATTGGTCACATACACATGGTTAGCAGATGTTATTGGTCACATACACATGGTTAGCAGATGTTATTGGTCTCATACACGTGGTTAGCAGATGTTATTGGTCACATGGTTAGCAGATGTTATTGGTCACATACACATGGTTAGCAGATGTTATTGGTCACATACACATGGTTAGCAGATGTTATTGGTCACATACACATGGTTAGCAGATGTTATTGGTCACATACACATGGTTAGCAGATGTTATTGGTCACATAGACATGGTTAGCAGATGTTATTGGTCACATACACATGGTTAGCAGATGTTATTGGTCACATACCCATGGTTAGCAGATGTTATTGGTCACATGGTTAGCAGATGTTATTGGTCACATACACGTGGTTAGCAGATGTTATTGGTCACATACCCATGGTTAGCAGATGTTATTGGTCACATACACATGGTTAGCAGATGTTAATGTGAGTGTAGCGAAATGCTTGTGCTTCTAGTTCCGACCGCACAGTAATATCTAACAAGTAATCTTAACAATTTCACAACAACTACCTTATACACACAAGTGTAAAGGAATGAATAAGAATATGTACATATAAATATATGGATGAGTGATGGCCGAACGGCATAGGCAAGATGCAGTAGATGGTATAGAGTACAGTATATACATATGAGATGAGTAATGTAGGGTATGTAAACATTATATAAAGTGACATTGTTTAAAGTGACTAGTGATAC
This sequence comes from Oncorhynchus tshawytscha, assembly GCF_018296145.1. Classification (NCBI taxonomy): domain Eukaryota; kingdom Metazoa; phylum Chordata; class Actinopteri; order Salmoniformes; family Salmonidae; genus Oncorhynchus; species Oncorhynchus tshawytscha. Next base: position 76,286,867 of record NC_056435.1, read on the forward strand.
ATTTATTACATAATTTTTTTAATTATTAAAGTGGTTAGAGATTTGAGTCAGTATGTTGGCAGCAGCCACTCAATGTTAGTGATGGCTGTTTAACGGTCTGATGGCCTTGAGATAGAAGCTGTCTAATGTCTAACCCCTGGCAAAATATCTAGATAATGGTGTGTTGCTAGGAAACCATTATCTTCATCTTTCAATAGAATTAGAATGACTAAATAATTGAATTCTATAATTCTATGGATTCTATAATCATAATGTGGCTAAGTGCTCACAATGAGTGACAGGAGTGTTCCGGAACCTTCAGGGACCATACTACTAGGAATGCACCTGTCCTCTCCTCAGATCATCCTGAAGCTTCAGCCTGGACAGGTATCTATTAGCAGTGTTGAGAATGGAAGTCCAACTAGGTAAAGAGCTGAGCTGTCCTGTGTGTTTAGACGTCTTCAGTCCACCTGTTATAGAGTTGTGTTGTAGTCATAACTACTGCAAGAAGTGTATTCACCAGACCCTCATCGCCCAGAACTGCAACAAGCCCCAGGACAAGTTCATCTGCCCCATGTGTAGAAAGGTACGTGAAGCTGCTGTCTCTATTCTTCCAAATGGTACCATAGTTCCAGTATCGTGCACTAATATTGGTAAAAAAGTAATGCCATAATGTGTGTTGCCATAATGCCTGTTGTTGCCTACTCCAGTGTCCTCTGTAAACACCCCCTTTCCTTGGTGATACGGTATCTGACAACCTACACATTTGGCCAAATCAAATCACTGTGTTGTAAGATATGATTCTAACCAACCTGTCTATTGTAGGTGAACATGTTACCTGACAAGGGACTCAATGGGTTGAAGAGGAACATGTTTGTTGAGAACGTTGTGGCGATATTGAAAGAAAGGACAGAGAGTAACGAGGCTAAGCAGCAAGCTCTGAAGGAATTCATGTGCCCTGATCATAATGACATCATGAATCTGGTATGTTTAGTGTTCACATTCATCCAAATGTCTCGTAAGAGTAGGGGTGTTAACCCCGGTGTCCTGGCTAAATTCCCAATCTGGCCCTCATACCATCATGGCCATCTAATCATCCCCAGCTTATAATTGACTCATTAATTTCCCCTCTTCTCTCCTGTAACTATTCCCCAGGTTATTGCTGTAAATGAGAATGTGTTCTCAGTCAACACTAATTCCCTATATAATGCACTACATCTGACCAGGGCTCATAGGGCTCCATATAGGGAATAGTGTCATTTGGGACTATACCATATTTTCTATTGTATGAGAACACAATGCTCTGATCAAGACCATATAGGCTGCCTCTATATATACAGTACACTACATGGCCAAAAGTTTGCTCATTGAACATCTCATTACAAAATCATGGCCTTAATATGGAGTTGGTCCCCCCTTTGCTGCTATAACAGCCTCCACTCTTCTGGGAAGGCTTTCCACTAGATGTTGGAACACTGCTGTGGGGACCTGCTTCCATTCAGCCACAAGAGCATTAGTGCGGTTGGGCACTGATGTTGGGCGATTAGGCCTGGCTCACAGTCGGCATTTCAATTCATCCCAAAGGTGTTCGATATGGTTAAGGTCAGGGCTCTGTGCAGGCCAGTCAAGTACTTCCACACCGATCTCGAAAAACCATTTCTGTATGGACCTTGCTTTGTGCATGGGGGCATTGTCATGCCGAAACAGGAAAGGGCCTTCCCCAAACTGTTGCCACAAAGTTGGAAGCACAGAATCGTCTACAATGTCATTGTATGCTGTAGGGGTAAGATTTCCCTTCACTGGAACTAAGGGGCCTTGCCCAAACCATGAAAAACAGCCCCAGACCATTATTCCTCCTCCACCAAACTTTACAGTTGTCACTATGCATTCAGGCAGGTAGCGTTCTCTCTCTCTCTCTCTCTCTCTCTCTATATATATACATATATATATATGTATATATATATATATAACACCTCCTCTATATAAAACACTACCTCTATATATATATATATATATAAATAACATAACCTATATATATAACACTACCTCTATATAACAATACCTACATATAAACACTACCTATTTATATATAAAACACTACTAACTGTAAGTCACTCCGGATGAGTGCCGCTGATTAATGACTCAAATGTAAGTGTAAACTTTTGTTGTCTGGTTGTTTCCAGGTATGTCTGCAGGATAACACGTTGATCTGCGCAGGATGTAAACTGTTTGGCCACCACAGCACCCATGCAGTGTCCAAGCTATTTGATGTGTACGAGCAGAGAAAGGAGGGCTTCGCCAAACAGATGAAGAGTCTGCTGGACAAACATGAAGCAAACAAAAAATGCATTGAGGTAGGTCTCTTTTTTATATGAGAATCCTGATTGTCTTGTCACGTTTACCTGTGAAGATCTTGGTATATGAGATTATGGTAATTAACCGGGGGGGCTCCAAAGAAACACTTGGCTTTTCCCTGCAACTTTATACTTTTATATTATACTATTATACTTCATTATTATCAGTAGCATTTCATTATTATTCGTTATTACCTCTAAATATTAGTCTAGTATACAAATTAAGAAATGTCAGATTGGAGAGGAATTCAGAAAATAAATACAGATCTCCGATTTTGACAAAGTAAACCATTCACACCAAGTCCGATGGGTTTTTTCCCCCTCCACTTTTCCGAACTATTTGCATAATGTCAGCGACTCTACTGCAGTTATTCTCTGTGGTAATATGTTGTTTAATGTGGCTAAGGAGGACGCAGTAACGAGAGAAAAATCCTATGCTAGTGAAAATATTAGGATATAGACGATGCTACGTTTCATTCAGTTGCATTTCATATGATGTATTTTGTTATGACATTTGAAATTACAACAACAATAAAACATAGGACATCAATACACATCTTTTCTCTGAAGAAACAGAACATAACATTGAAGTCAAATAAAATAAAAACACTACACATCAATTGAATTACAAAAGATAAAGTACCTAAAAGAAAATAAAATCAGGGTTTAAAAATGTACAAATCAAATGTTTTTTGTCACATGAGCCGTATACAACAGTGACATGCTTACTTACAGGCCCTTAACCAACAATGCAGTTTTAAGAAAAAATAAGTGTTAAAGTAAAAAATAGATAAGTAAATAATCTGGGGAGCCATTAGACTAGATGTTCAGGAGTCTTACGTCTTGGGAGTAGAGGCTGTTAAGAAGCCTCTTGGACCTAGACTTGGTGCTACGGTACTGCTTGCTGTGCGGTAGCAGAGAGAACAGTCTTTGACTAGGGTGGCTGGAGTCTTTGACCATTTTTAGGACCTTCCTCTGACACCGCCTGGTATTGAGGTCCAGGATGGCAGGAAGCTTGGCCCCAGTGATGTACTGGGCCGTACGCACTACCCTCTGAAGTGCTTTGCGGTCGGAGGTCGAGCAGTTGCCATACCAGGCAGTGATACAAGCAGTCAGGATGCTCTTGATGGTGCAGCTGTAGAACGTTTTGAGGATCTTAGGACCCATGCCAAACCTTTTCAGTCTCCTGAGGGGGAATAGGCTTTGTCGTGCCCCGTGTTGAGGATCAGCGTGGTGGATGTATTGTTACCTACCTTTTACACCTGGTGGCAGCCCGTCAGGAAGTCCAGGTTCCAGTTGCAGAGGGAGGTGTTTAGTCCCAGGGTCCTTAGCTTAGTGATGAGCTTTGAGGGCACTATGGTGTTGAACGCTGAGCTGTAGTCAATGAATAACATTCTCACATAGGTGTTCCTTTTGTCCTGGTGGGAAAGGACAGTGTGGAGTGTGCATCTGAGATGGCATCATCTGTGGAAACCTGTGATAGTTGTAAGAATACAGTGGGTTTTTTAATTGATTAATTCTAGAGATTTTATTAAATATTGGATTTCAAGTAAAAATATATTGCATTTGGGGACAGATTTCAAATATTTGTGTATAGAAAATCTACCAGAGAGAATGAAGATATTAATTACTATTTCAGTAGTATTGTTTTCATTTGAATGTTTTTTAATTAATTAAATAAAACATGTAGATACTTAACTTGCTTCAAAACAGCTTTACATTCATAAAGTCACACTTATAAAAAATGTGTATAATAGTTTCTTCTTTATCACAGAAAAGGCATATGTCCTCCAATTCCATGAATTTAGACAAGGTATTGCAAGGGTATATTTTGTGCAATATTTTAAAGTGAATTGATGGTACTTTAATTGACATACAGAATGTGTGAGGGAGCAACCAAGCTTTCTCCATTCAATGTCAGTTATACAGAATGTGTGAGTGAGCAACCAAGCTTTCTTCCATTTAGTATCAGTAATATTTGCATTCCAGAAGAATTTCCATGTTGGAGAGATCTTGTTCTTTGAGTTAAAGTTACCTTAAGAATGCATTATTACATTTGTTATACAGCAGGGGACAAAACACAAATGAGATTTCATTAATTGAGTAAGCCCCGAGGGTATTGCTTTGCATATAGATTTGAATTCTTTATAATGTATTGGGAAGTTGTATGTTTCTAAGAAGTTTCTATAAGAGAGGACACTACCCATCAAAAGTTTTTAGAACAAAATCCAATCAAATTTTATTAGTCATATGCGCCGAATACAACAGTAGACCTTACAGTGAAGTGCTTACTCACAAGCCCTTAACCAACAATGCAGTTCCCTCCCACATGATGCCATCTATTTTGTGAAGTGCACCAGTCCCTCCTGCAGCAAAGCAGCCCCACAACATGATGTTGCCACCCCCATGCTTCACGGTTGGGATGGTGTTCTTCTGCTTGCAAATCCCCTTTTTCCTCCAAACATAACAATGGTCATTATGGCCAAACAGTTCTATTTTTGTTTCATCAGACCAGAGGACATTTCTCCAAAAATTACAATATTTGTCCCCATGTGCCGTTGCAAACCGTAGTCTGCATTTTTTATGGCGGTTTTGGAGCAGTGGCTTCTTCCTTGTTGAGCAGCCTTTCAGGTTATGTCGATACAGGACTCGTTTTACTGTGACTATAGATACTTTTGTACCTGTTTCCTCCAGCATCTTCACAAGGTCCTTTGCTGTTGTTCTGGGATGGATTTGCACCTTTCACACCAAAGTACATTCATCTCTAGAAGACAGAACGCGTCTCCTTCCTGAGCTGTATAACGGCTGCGTGGTCCCATGGTGTTTATACTTGCGTACTATTGTTTGTACAGATTAACGTGGTACCTTCAGGCATTTGGAAATTGCTCCCAAGGATGAACCAGGCTTGTGGAGGTCTACAATTCTTTTTCTGAGTTCTTGGCTGATTTCTTTTGATTTTCCCATGATGTCAAGCAAAGAGGCACTGAGTTTGAAGGTAGGCCTTGAAATACATCCACAGATACATCTCCAATTGACTCAAATTATGTAAATTAGAAACTTCTAAAGCCATGACATCATTTTCTGGAATTTTCCAAGCTGTTTAAAGGCACAGTCAACTTCGTGTATGTAAACTTCTGACCCACTGGAATAGTGATGCAGTGAATTATAAGTGAAATAATCTGTCTGTAAACAATTGTTGGAAAAATTACTTCTGTCTGCACAAAGAAGATGTCCTAAACGACTTACCAAAACTATAGTTTGTTTACAAGAAATTTGTGGAGTGGGTGAAAAAGGAGTTTTAATGACAACCTAAGTAAGTGTATGTAAACTTCCAACTTCGACTGTATATAGCCTCTTTACTACCTGGTATCCTGCACATTGATTCAGTACTGGTACTTCCTGTATATAGCCTCTTTACTACCTGGTATCCTGCACATTGATTCAGTACTGGTACTTCCTGTATATAGCCTCATTACTACCTGGTACACTGCACATTGATTCAGTACTGGTACTTCCTGTATATAGCCTCATTACTACCTGGTACCCTGCACATTGATTCAGTACTGGTACTTCCTGTATATAGCCTCATTACTACCTGGTACTTCCTGTATATAGCCTCATTACTACCTGGTACTTCCTGTATATAGCCTCATTACTACCTGGTACTTCCTGTATATAGCCTCATTACTACCTGGTACGTCCTGTATATAGCCTCATTACTACCTGGTACGTCCTGTATATAGCCTCATTACTACCTGGTACGTCCTGTATATAGCCTCATTACTACCTGGTCCGTCCTGTATATAGCCTCATTACTACCTGGTCCGTCCTGTATATAGCCTCATTACTACCTGGTACTTCCTGTATATAGCCTCATTACTACCTGGTACTTCCTGTATATAGCCTCATTACTACCTGGTCCGTCCTGTATATAGCCTCATTACTACCTGGTACTTCCTGTATATAGCCTCATTACTACCTGGTACTTCCTGTATATAGCCTCATTACTACCTGGTACTTCCTGTATATAGTTGTATATTTTATTGTGTTACTATTTCCTTTTTTTGTGCAAATTGTTCTTACTTTTTAACTCTGCATTGTTGGGTAAGGGCTCATTAGTAAGCATTTCACGGTAAAGTCTACACCTGTTGTATTTGACGCACGTGACAAAATTGGATTGGATTTAATAGATTACTTCAAACAGAAATGGATCGTATCAGGGTCGTAGAAATCAGGTGGAAGAAAATTAAATCATTTTCCGTTCCGAAACATTTTGCTACGGTGTGCACTAATGAAAAAGACCCAGTGTAAATCAGAGATTAGCTGACAGTCTTCTCTGTGTTACTCTGTAGGGTTTGGTTGGCCAGAAGCAGGACCTCCTCTCGTCCTCTAAGGGTTAGGGTTAGATTCTCTATGTTGAACTGTCCCATCTCTGTATCTCTCTCTGTAGGGTTTGGTTTGCCAGAAGCAGGACCTCCTCTCGTCCTCTAAGGACATTGAGGCTTTCCTGAAGAAGCTGGGGGACAGTCTGATCTGGGAGATCCAGAGGAAGGTGAGCCACATGGTCACGAAGGTCCACACGGAATGCTCCATGAGGTGCCGTTGCCTCCAGGATGGCATGGACGAGCTCAGCGCTCCCCAGAAGGTGAGGATAAAAACAAGTTCATTACAGGGATATTTGAGTTATTCGGATCCTACAGGATGTACAGTACCAGTCAAAAGTTTGGAAACAGTTACTCATTCAAGGGTTTTTCTTTATTTTTACTATTGTCTACATTGTAAAATAATATTTAAGACATCAAAACTATGAAATAACACATATGGAATCATGTAGTAACCAACATATATGTTTGTTTACTCTGTAATTGGTTTAGTATCATGGAGTAACTACAATGTTGTTGATCCATCCTCAGTTTTCTCCTGTCACAGCCATTAAACTCTGTAACTGTTTTAAAGTCACCATTGGCTTCATGGTGAAATCCCTGAGCAGTTTCCTTCCTCTCCGGCAACTGAGTTAGGAAGGACGCTTGTATGTTTGTAGTGCCTTGGTGTATTGATACACCATCCAAAGTGTAATTAATAACTTCACCCTGCTCAAAGGGATAGTCAATGTCTGATTTTTATTTTTACCCATCTACCAAAAGGTGCCATTCTTTGTGAGGCATTGGAAAACCTCCCTGGTCTTTGAGGTTGAATATGGGTTTGAAATTCACTGCTCGATTGAGGGACCGTACAGATAATTGTATTTGTGGAGTACAGGGATGAGGTAGTCATTAAAAAATCAAGTTAAACACAATTATTGCACACAGAGTGAGTCCATGTGACTTGTTAAGCACATTTTACTCCTGAACTTATTTAGCCTCGCAACAACAAAGGAGTTGAATGCTTATTGCCTTTTAATTTTTAATTAATTTGTAAAAATGTCTGAAAACATAATTCCACGTTGACATTATGGGGTATTGTGTCTAAGTCAGTGACACAACATTTTTAATTTAATCAATTCACACCCATTTACCTTTTCCACATTTGGTTGTGTTAGTCTGAATTTAAAATGTATTAAATGAAACATTTTGTTCACTGGCCTTCACTGACACAATACCTCATAATGTGCAATGTTTTTAGAAATGTTTCCACATTAATACTATCTATCTACACGACATGACAAAACGTATGTGGATACCTCCTCGTCGAATATCTCATTCCAAAATCATGGGCATTAATATGGAGTATGTCACCCCTACTGCTATAACAGCCTCCACTCTTCTGGGAAGGCTTTCCGCTAGATGTTGGAACATTGCTGCTATAACAGCCTCCACTCTTCTGGGAAGGCTTTCCACTAGATGTTGGAACATTGCTGCTATAACAGCCTCCACTCTTCTGGGAAGGTTTTCCACTAGATGTTGGAACGTTGCTGCTATAACAGCCTCCACTCTTCTGGGAAGGCTTTCCACTAGATGTTGGAACATTCCTGCTATAGCAGTCTCCACTCTTCTGGGAAGGCTTTCCACTAGATGTTGGAACATTGCTGCGGGGACTTGCTTCCATTCAGCCACAAGAGCATTAGTGAGGTCGGGCACTGATGTTGGGTGATTAGGCCTGGCTCGCAGTCGATGTGGTTGGCGTTCCAATTCATCCCAAGCTCAAGAATCACCGAAGTTCAATTTGACAGCTGACATACGTGTTCATTCTATCTTGGGAATTAAAATGAATGAGAAATAAAGTTGATTTTGGTTGCATATGACCTCGACACCACTGGCTGTGGCCTCCAATAGGCACCACTGGCTGTGGCCTCCAATAGGCACCACTGGCTGTGGCCTCCAATAGGCACCACTGGCTGTGGCCCCCAATAGGCACCACTGGCTGTGGACTCCAATAGGCACCACTGGCTTTGGCCTCCAATAGGCACCACTGGCTGTGGACTCCAATAGGCACCACTGGCTTTGGCCTCCAATAGGCACCACTGGCTGTGGCCTCCAATAGACACCACTGGCTGTGGCCTCCAATAGACACCACTGGCTGTGGCCTCCAATAGGCACCACTGGCTGTGGCCTCCAATAGGCACCACTGGCTGTGGCCTCCAATAGACATCACTGGCTGTGGCCTCCAATAGGCACCACTGGCTGTGGCCTCCAATAGGCACCACTGGCTGTGGACTCCAATAGGCACCACTGGCTGTGGCCTCCAATAGACACCACTGGCTGTGGCCTCCAATAGGCACCACTGGCTGTGGCCTCCAATAGGCACCACTGGCTGTGGCCTCCAATAGGCACCACTGGCTGTGGCCTCCAATAGACATCACTGGCTGTGGCCTCCAATAGGCACCACTGGTTATTTTACTAAGAGTTATGAAGTCAAGAAGCTACTATCTACCAGAAAACTCTAGTTAGCTACATTGACTATGTTCACAATGTAAACAAAAGCAACATGTTAAAGGATAATTATGTAGTACAACCACTAGCAATGATTTAAGAGCACTTAGTAAAAACTGGAACCAAGCTGTACATAATGGATGCATATGGTACAGTAGGGGATGTGGTGGAAAAAGTACCCAATCGTTATACTTGAGTAAAAGTAAAGATCCCTTAATAGAAAATGACAAGTAAAAGACTACTTGAGTAAAAGTCTAAAAGTATTTTGTTTTAAATATACTTAAGTATCAAAAGTATATAAATTGCTAAAATTGTCACGCCCTGGTCAAAGTATTTTGTGTTTATCTTTATGTATTTGGTCAGGCCAGGGTGTGGCATGGGGTTTTTGTAATTGTGGTGTGTTTGTCTTGGGGTTTTGGTGGTGGTATTGGGAATGTAGCTTAGTGGGTTATCTAGCAAAGTCTATGGCTGTCTGGAATGGTTCTCAATCAGAGGCAGGTGCTTATCGTTGTCTCTGATTGGGAACCATATTTAGGCAGCCATATTCTTTGAGTTTGTCGTGGGTGATTGTCCTTAGTGTCCTATGTGTACTCTCGGTTAGTTTGCACTAGATAGGCTGTTTCGGTTTTGATTACGTTTATTGTTTTGTGTAGTGTTCGTGTTTCTTTATTTGAATAAACATGAATCTCAATCGACACGCTGCAGTTTGGTCCGACTCTCCTTCATCACCACTAGAAAACCGTAACAGAATCACCCACCACCAACGGACCAAGCAGCGTGTTAACAGGCAGCAGCAGCAGGAGCAGCAGCAGCAGCTGCAGTGGGAGAGGCTGCACCACCTGGAGAAATGGACATGGGAGGAAGAACTGGACGGTAAAGGACCCTGGGCGCAGCCTGGAGAATATCGCCGCCCCAAGGAAGAACTGGAGGCGGCGAAAGCTGAGAGGCGCAGATATGAGGAGGCAAATCAAATCAAATCAAATCAAATTTTATTTGTCACATACACATGGTTAGCAGATGTTAATGCGAGTGTAGCGAAATGCTTGTGCTTCTAGTTCCGACAATGCAGTAATAACGAACAAGTAATCTAACTAACAATTCCAAAAAAACTACTGTCTTATACACAGTGTAAGGGGATAAAGAATATGTACATAAGGATATATGAATGAGTGATGGTACAGAGCAGCATAGGCAAGATACAGTAGATGATATCGAGTACAGTATATACATATGAGATAAGTATGTAAACCAAGTGGCATAGTTAAAGTGGCTAGTGATACATGTATTACATAAGGATGCAGTCGATGATATAGAGTACAGTATCAACGTATGCATATGAGATGAATAATGTAGGGTAAGTAACATTATATAAGGTAGCATTGTTTAAAGTGGCTAGTGATATATTTACATCATTTCCCATCAATTCCCATGATTAAAGTGGCTGGAGTAGAGTCAGTGTCATTGACAGTGTGTTGGCAGTAGCCACTCAATGTTAGTGGTGGCTGTTTAACAGTCTGATGGCCTTGAGATAGAAGCTGTTTTTCAGTCTCTCGGTCCCAGCTTTGATGCACCTGTACTGACCTCGCCTTCTGGATGACAGCGGGGTGAACAGGCAGTGGCTCGGGTGGTTGATGTCCTTGATGATCTTTATGGCCTTCCTGTAGCATCGGGTGGTGTAGGTGTCCTGGAGGGCAGGTAGTTTGCCCCCGGTGATGCGTTGTGCAGACCTCACTACCCTCTGGAGAGCCTTACGGTTGAGGGCGGTGCAGTTGCCATACCAGGCGGTGATACAGCCCGCCAGGATGCTCTCGATTGTGCATCTGTAGAAGTTTGTGAGTGCTTTTGGTGACAAGCCGAATTTCTTCAGCCTCCTGAGGTTGAAGAGGCGCTGCTGCGCCTTCTTCACGATGCTGTCTGTGTGAGTGGACCAATTCAGTTTGTCTGTGATGTGTATGCCGAGGAACTTAAAACTTGCTACCCTCTCCACTACTGTTCCATCGATGTGGATGGGGGTGTTCCCTCTGCTGTTTCCTGAAGTCCACAATCATCTCCTTAGTTTTGTTGACGTTGAGTGTGAGGTTATTTTCCTGACACCACACTCCGAGGGCCCTCACCTCCTCCCTGTAGGCCGTCTCGTCGTTGTTGGTAATCAAGCCTACCACTGTTGTGTCGTCCAGGGAGTACAGGAGAGGGCAAACTTGATGATTGAGTTGGAGGCGTGCATGGCCACGCAGTCCAGTACCCAGTGGGTGAACAGGGAGTACAGGAGAGGGCTCAGAACGCACCCTTGTGGGGCCCCAGTGTTGAGGATCAGCGGGGAGGAGATGTTGTTGCCTACCCTCACCACCTGGGGGCGGCCCGTCAGGAAGTCCAGTACCCAGTTGCACAGGGCGGGGTCGAGACCCAGGGTCTCGAGCTTGATGACGAGCTTGGAGGGTACTATGGTGTTGAATGCCGAGCTGTAGTCGATGAACAGCATTCTCACATAGGTATTCCTCTTGTCCAGATGGGTTAGGGCAGTGTGCAGTGTGGTTGAGATTGCATCGTCTGTGGACCTATTTGGGCGGTAAGCAAATTGGAGTGGGTCAAGGGTGTCAGGTAGGGTGGAGGTGATATGGTCCTTGACTAGTCTCTCAAAGCACTTCATGATGACGGATGTGAGTGCTACGGGCGGTAGTCGTTTAGCTCAGTTACCTTAGCTTTCTTGGGAACAGGAACAATGGTGGCCCTCTTGAAGCATGTGGGAACAGCAGACTGGTATAGGGATTGATTGAATATGTCCGTAAACACACCGGCCAGCTGGTCTGCGCATGCTCTGAGGGCGCGGCTGGGGATGCCGTCTGGGCCTGCAGCCTTGCGAGGGTTAACACGTTTAAATGTCTTACTCACTTCGGCTGCAGTGAAGGAGAGACCGCATGTTTCCGTTGCAGGCCGTGTCAGTGGCACTGTATTGTCCTCAAAGCGGGCAAAAAGTTATTTAGTCTGCCTGGGAGCAAGACATCCTGGTCCGTGACTGGGCTGAGTTTATTCCTGTAGTCCGTGATTGACTGTAGACCCTGCCACATGCCTCTTGTGTCTGAGCCGTTGAATTGAGATTCTACTTTGTCTCTGTACTGGCGCTTAGCTTGTTTGATAGCCTTGCGGAGGGAATAGCTGCACTGTTTGTATTCAGTCATGTTACCAGACACCTTGCCCTGATTAAAAGCAGTGGTTCGTGCCTTCAGTTTCACACGAATGCTGCCATCAATCCACGGTTTCTGGTTAGGGAATGTTTTAATCGTTGCTATGGGAACGACATCTTCAACGCACGTTCTAATGAACTCGCACACCGTATCAGCGTATTCGTCAATGTTGTTGTCTGACGCTTTACGAAACATATCCCAGTCCACGTGATGGAAGCAGTCTTGGATTGTGGAGTCAGCTTGGTCGGACCAGCGTTGGACAGACCTCAGCGTGGGAGCTTCTTGTTTTAGTTTCTGTCTGTAGGCAGGGATCACCCTTGCTCGGATTTCATCAACCTTGTTGTCAAGAGACTGGACATTGGCAAGAAGAATGCTAGGGAGTGGTGCACGATGTGCCCGTCTCCGGAGTCTGACCAGAAGACCGCTTCGTTTCCCTCTTTTTCTGAGTCGTTTTTTTGGGTCGCTGCATGTGATCCACTCCGTTACACTGGTTGTAAGGCAGAACACAGGATCCGCATCGCGAAAAACATATTCTTGGTCGTACTGATGGTGAGTTGACGCTGATCTTATATTCAGTAGTTCTTCTCGGCTGTATGTAATGAAACCTAAGATGACCTGGGGTACTAGTGTAAGAAATAACACGTAAAAAAACAAAAAACTGCATAGTTTCCTAGGAACGCGAAGCGAGGCGGCCATCTCTGTCGGCGCCGGACGTATGGCAGCACGGCGTAGCGGATGGAAGCCTGAGAATCAGCCCCAAAATTTATTGGGGGGCTCAGGGAGAGTGTGGTAGAGTCAGGAGTCAGACCTGAGCCAACTCTCCCTGTTTATCGTGAGGAGCCAAGGAGGAGACCAGAACCAGAGCCGGTGTTGGAGGTGAGCGAAACAGAGACTGTGAAGGAGTTAATGGGGAAATTGGAGGAGAGAGAAATGAGGGAGTTGCTGTGTTGGTGCTTTTTGCATGGAATTCGCCCGACGGAACGTGTTGGGGATTTGATGGCACCTGGGTTAGCGCTCCATACTCGTCCTGAGGTGCGTGTTAGTCGGCTGGTGAAGTTGGTGCCAGCCTCACGCACCAGGCCTCCTGTGCACATCCCTAGCCTTGCACGTCCTGTGCCAACACTGCTCTCAAGATCTCCAGTACGCCTTCACGGTCTAGCCCATCCTGTGCCACCTCCACACTCCAGTCCTCCGGTAGCAGCTCCCCGCACCAGGCTTCCTGTGCGTGTCCTCGATCCAGTACCACCAGTTCCAGCACCACGCACCAGGCCTTCAGTGTGCCTCGCCTGTTCAGCGCAGCCAGCGCTTTTCTCCTCTCCTGCGCTGCTGGAGTCTCCCGCCTGTTTAGCGCAGCCAGAGCCTTTCTCCTCTACAGCGCTGCCGGAGCCTCCCGCCTGTTCAGCGCAGCCAGAGCCTTTCTCCTCTCCTGCGCTGCCGGAGTCTCCCGCCTGTTCAGCGCAGCCAGAGCTGCCAGTCCGCATGGAGCAGCCAGAGCTGCCAGTCTACATGGAGCAGCCAGAGCTGTCAGTCTGCATGGAGCAGCCAGAGCTGTCAGTCTACATGGAGCAGCCAGAGCTGTCAGTCTGCATGGAGCAGCCAGAGCTGTCAGTCTGCGTGGAGCAGCCAGGGCTGTCAGTCTGCATGGAGCAGCCAGAGCTGTCAGTCTGCATGGAGCAGCCAGTCTGCAAGGAGCAGCCAGAGCTGTCAGTCTGCATGGAGCAGCCAGAGCTGCCAGTCTGCAAGGAGCTGCCAGTCTGTAAGGAGCTGCCAGTCTGCACGGAGCCGCCAGAGCTGTCAGCTTACATGGAGCAGCCAGAAATGTCAGTCTGCATAGAGCAGCCAGTCTGCAAGGAGCTGTCAGTCTGCAAGGAGCTGTCAGTCTGCCCAGCATCGCCAGTCTGCCCAGCATCGCCAGTCTGCCCAGCATCGCCAGTCTGCCCAGCGCCGCCAGTCTGCCCAGCGCCGCCAGTCTGCCCAGCGCCGCCAGTCTGCCCAGCGTCGCCAGTCTGCCCAGCGTCGCCAGTCTGCCCAGCGCCGCCAGATCTGCCAGTCAGTCAGACTCTTCCAGATCTGCCAGTCAGCCAGACTCTTCCAGATCTGCCAGTCAGCCAGACTCTTCCAGATCTGCCAGTCAGCCAGACTCTTCCAGATCTGCCAGTCAGCCAGACTCTTCCAGATCTGCCAGTCAACCAGACTCTTCCAGATCTGCCAGTCAACCAGACTCTTCCAGATCTGCCAGTCAACCAGACTCTTCCAGATCTGCCAGTCAACCAGACTCTTCCAGATCTGCCAGTCAACCAGACTCTTCCAGATCTGCCAGTCAATCAGACTCTTCCAGATCCGCCAGTCAGCCGGGATCTGCCAGAACTGCCAGTCAACCAGGATCCGCCAGTCGACCAAGATCCGCCAGTCGGCCAGGATCCGCCAGTCGGCCAGGATCTGCCAGAACTGCCAGTCGGCCAGGATCTGCCAGAACTGCCAGTCGGCCAGGATCTGCCAGAACTGCCAGTCGGCCAGGATCCGCCAGTCTGCCAGGATCCGCCAGAACTGCCAGGATCCGCCAGAACTGCCAGTCTGCCAGGATCTGCCAGTCTGCCAGGATCCGCCAGTCTGCCAGGATCCGCCAGTCAGCCAGGATCCGCCAGAACTGCCAGTCTGCCAGGATCCGCCAGTCTGCCAGGATCCGCCAGTCTGCCAGGATCAGTTAGATCCGCCATTCAGCCAGGATCCGCCAGTCTGCCAGGATCCACCAGTCAGCCAGGATCCGCCAGAACTGCCAGTCGGCCAGGATCTGCCAGTCAGCCAGGATCCGCCAGTCTGCCAGGATCAGTTAGATCCGCCATTCAGCCAGGATCGGCCAGTCAGCCAGGATCCGCCAGTCAGCCAGGATCCGCCAGTCAGCCAGGATCCGCCAGTCTGCCAGGATCCACCAGTCAGCCAGGATCCGCCAGAAGTGCCAGTCAGCCAGGATCTGCCGGAACCACCAGCCAGCCAGGATCTGGTAGATCCATCAACCTGCCTGAGCTTCCTCTCACTCCTGAGCTTCCTCTCACTCCCGGGCTTCCCCTCACTCCCGAGCTCCCCTCGGTCCCGAGCTTCCCCTCGGTCCCGAGCTTCCCCTCGGTCCCGAGCTTCCCCTCGGTCCCGAGCTACCTCAGTCCAGTGGGGCCCGTTGTTAGGTTTCCTAGGCCAAGGTTAGCGGCGAGGGTCGCCACTCAAGGGACACTAAGGAGGTGGACTAAGACAATTATGGAGTGGGGTCCA
Source organism: Oncorhynchus tshawytscha (assembly GCF_018296145.1). Classification (NCBI taxonomy): domain Eukaryota; kingdom Metazoa; phylum Chordata; class Actinopteri; order Salmoniformes; family Salmonidae; genus Oncorhynchus; species Oncorhynchus tshawytscha. Next base: position 76,302,515 of record NC_056435.1, read on the forward strand.
TGTCCAGCACCAGAGCCGCCACCGCGGACAGATGCCCACCCAGACCCTCCCCTACAGGTTTAGGTTGTGCGTTCGGGAGTCCGCACCTTAGGGGGGGGGGTTCTGTCACGCCCTGGTCAAAGTATTTTGTGTTTATCTTTATGTATTTGGTCAGGCCAGGGTGTGGCATGGGGTTTTTGTAATTGTGGTGTGTTTGTCTTGGGGTTTTGGTGGTGGTATTGGGAATGTAGCTTAGTGGGTTATCTAGCAAAGTCTATGGCTGTCTGGAATGGTTCTCAATCAGAGGCAGGTGCTTATCGTTGTCTCTGATTGGGAACCATATTTAGGCAGCCATATTCTTTGAGTTTGTCGTGGGTGATTGTCCTTAGTGTCCTATGTGTACTCTCGGTTAGTTTGCACTAGATAGGCTGTTTCGGTTTTGATTACGTTTATTGTTTTGTGTAGTGTTCGTGTTTCTTTATTTGAATAAACATGAATCTCAATCGACACGCTGCAGTTTGGTCCGACTCTCCTTCATCACCACTAGAAAACCGTAACAAAAATATACTTAAGTATCAAAATAATTCAAAATTCCTTATATTAAGCAAACCAGACAGCACAATGTGTTTATTTTTTTAAATTTATAGATAGCCAGGGGCAGACTCCAACACTCAGACATTATTTACAAAGAAGCATGTGTGTTTAGTGAGTCCGCCAGATCAGAGGCAGTAGGGCGGACCAAGGATGTCCTCTTGATAAGTGTGTGAATTGGACCATTTTCCTGTCCTGCTAAGCATTCAAAATGTAATGAGTACTTTTGTGTGTCAGGGGAAATGTATGGAGTAAAAAGTACATCATTGTCTTTAGAAATGTAGTGAAGTAAAGTACAGATACCAAGTACTATAGGTACCAAGTACTACAGGTACCAAGTACCACTGAGGGAAAATAGAGTAAAGATGCTCTCCCCCTCTGCTCCTCTTTAAACCACATGCTCTGTGTAGCAGGTAGAAGTCACATTGACACAGTCTTCTTCGGTGGAGTTAACGGCTGTTGGCATCTAATTAAGTTAGAGTTACCTCTGTGGAGCATTTATTTGGGCTGCAATTTGAGGTGCAGTTAACTCTAATGAACGTATCCTCTACAGCAGAGTTTACTCTGGGTCTTCCTTTCCTGTGGCGGTCCTCATTAGAGACAGTTTCATTATAGCGCTTGATGTTTTTTGCGACTGCACTTGAAGAAATTCCTTTCTTGAAAATTATTGAAATTCCCCGGATTGACTGACCTTCATGTCTTAAAGTAACGATGGACTGTCGTTTCTCTTTGCTTATTTAAACTGTTCTTGCCATTATATGGACTTGGTCTTTTACCAAATAGGGCTATCTTCTGTATACCACCCCTACCTTGTCACAACACAACTGATTGGCTCAAACGCAATAAGAAGGAAAGAAGTTCCACAACTTAACTTTTAACAAGGCACACCTGTTAATTCAAATGCATTCCAGATGATTACCTCATGAATCTGGTTGAGAGAATGCCAAGAGTGCAAAGCTGTCATCAAGGCAAAGGGTGGCTACTTTGAAGAATCTCAAATATAACATATTTTAATTAGTTTAACACTTTTTTGGCTACTATATGATTCCACATGTGTTATTTCCTAGTTTTGATATATTCACTATTATTCTATAATGTAGAAAAGGAGTGCAACGGTGAATTGAGTTATTGCACATGCGCATTTCACAGAGTAGGCGTTCCCTAACAGAAATATGCAAATACATGATAGAACGCACCAATACGATCTCGCTAGCTCGTGCTTGGCTCTCCCCATTTCCTTGTTTGTTCTGCCCACTATGATTAATTTGCTCCCATTGGAAACGACAGGCTGTGGTCTATTTTGGGTTAGTTATAAAAAGTATTTGGCTGAAATAACATTAACCCAACTGTTTATTATTATCTTGTTGCAGTTGGTATTGTATCAAACCTGTATTAAATATATTGCATCCACTGTTACCTTATCCTTCTTGGAAATTCAATTCACTTCATGTGTGTTGATGAAGTGTTACATACAAGACACATAACAACAGAACACTAAAATATGTTGGCTAAAGTATATCCTGCTACAATATCTAATGAAATGCATTGATTCATTCAAGGTCCACACTGAGATGAAGAAACATGTAGATGGCAGTAAAAGCCCAGTTGACTTCCTGAAGGGGGAGAGGCGTCTGCACAGAGAGGCTGAGAGGGTAAGGCATCTTCTGCTCTTTTCACCATCCTCATTTAGCCTCAGTCGAACAGTCTGTTGTTCTTTTAATCAATAGACCCCTTTGGAAATAACCCACAGATGTAAGTTCAACGTCCAGTTGAGGACCTGTGAGGCGTTTGTTTCTCCAACTAGACACTCTAATGTACTTGTCCTCTTGCTCAGTTGTGCACTGGGGCCTCCCACTCCTCTTTCTATTCTGGTTAGAGCCAGTGTGCGCTGTTCTGTGAAGGGAGTGGTACACAGCGTGGTACGAGATCTTTAGTTTCTTGGCAATTTCTCGCATTGAATAGCCTTCATTTCTCAGAACAAGAATAATCTGATGAGTTTCAGAAGAAAGTTATTTGTTTCTGGCTATTTTGAGCCTGTAATCGAACCCAGAAATGCTGATGCTCCAGATACTCAACTAGTCTAAAGAAGGCAGGTTTTATTGCTTCTTTTTTATTTATTTTGTATTTATTTATTTCACCTTTATTTAACCAGGTAGGCCAGTTGAGAACACCTTCTCATTTACAACTGCGACCTGTCCAAGATAAAGCAAAGCAGTGCAACACAAACAACACAGAGTTACACATGGAATAAACAAAAGTACTGTCAATAACACAATAGAAAAATCTATATACAGTATGTGCAAATGGAGGAAGGAGGTAAGGCAATAAATAGGCCATAGTAATTACAATTTAGCAGATTAACACTGGAGTGATAGATGTGCAGATTAAAAAAAAAAAAAAACTTTATTTAACTAGGCAAGTCAGTATTTCTACATGATGAAGTGCAAATAGAAATACTGGTCTGCAAAAAAGTAAATACAAATAATATGGGGATGAGGTAGGTAGATTGGGTGGGTTATTTACAGATTACTTTTTGCAAATCCAATCAGTTTTCCACATAAATTCAAAGTCATCAAATTGAATTTTGGGTTTGAAATGACGTGGAAACAATGTTGATTCAACCAGTTTTTGTCCAGTGCCCATTTGCCTTTTGGCAGACACTTCTATCCAAAGCATTTACAGTCATGTGTGTATACATTTATATATATATATATATATATACATTTTACGTATGGGGGGCCCTGGAACTCCCAACCCAGCCATTGCAAGTGCCATGGTCTACCAACTATACAGGACCACAATGTATTTTATATTTTTGTACCTGGAGCAGGTCCTGGAGCCAGTGGACTGGTCAGCCCAGTATAGAGAGTCCATCTCCCTGGGTCAGTACGTAGAGGACCTGATGTCCGGCATTGACATCCGCAGGATGGGCACCGTGAGAGGGAAGAGCCTGGTCAAGAACATCTCTCAGGATCTCAAGGCCTGGAGGTACAGAATAAGAAGAAAATATGTGTTTGAATTTATAATCGTCGTTTGTTTCATTCATATATTAAAATGTGCGAATTGTTTGAAATAATTCCACCTCCCTGCCAGTGATACTCTGTAATGCTTTTAAATTGTGCAGTAAATACACATTTATTTCTCTCTCTCTCTCTATCAGGTCTGGGAGGACCAGCTTTGACCCGACGGCCTACAGGAGTTTGGACGTGATGCTGACCAAGACAGCCTCCCTGGTGGAGCAGGGCGAGGACGACTCAGATGACTCAGACTCTGACACCTGCCTCAGCTGGGAGACACACAGCACTTCTGAAGAGGAAGGGGCCACCGGAGACACCAAACAGAAAGCTTGAGAATACAGTATACGCCAAATATGCCACTATGTCCAGTTGTCAGACAAGAGATATTAAATACACTATCTCTATTTTGTCAAACGGTCTCTGTCCCTTTTCTTCCTGGAATTCATCAAATGGCAATTCAGTACCTTATAAATTAAATCGGTTTGTGTCATAGCACCCCCTGGTGGTCATAGTAAAACTCATGTGTCAGTTTAGTTATCACTGTCAATTCATCATACCAGTGACAATTGGTAAAACTCCATAACATGTTGTAAGCATGTATGAGCCTTTATGTCTAATAATAACGCTATACAACAAGCAAAATGTCAAAGAAACCGTCTTCGCTATATTGGCACCCATAGGTGATGGGCTGCTTTAGTTTTCCAGCTTTTTTATTTACCTTTACTTAACTAGGTAAGTCAGACAAATTCTTATTTACGTCTTGACGTCTTACTGCGGCCAAACCTGACGACACTGGGCCAATTGAGCGCCGCCCTATGGGACTCCCAATCACGGCTGGATGTGATACAGCCTGGATTCAAACCAGGGACTGTAGTAACGCCTCTTGCACTGACATGCAGTGCCTTAGACCGCTGCGTCACACGGGGGCACAAATGATCGAACTACAGTACCAGTCAAAATTTTGGACACACCTATTCATTCAATTGTTTTTCTTTTCTACATTGTAGAACAATAGTGCAGATATAAAACTATGTAATAACACATATGGAATCATATAGTAAACCAAAAAAAAGTGTTATATATTTTATATTTGAGATTCTTCAAAGTAGCCACCCTCTGCCTTGATTACAGCTTTGTACACTCTTGGCATTCTCTCAACCAGTTTAATGAGGTAGTCACCTGGAATGCATTTCAATTAACAGGTGTGCCTTGTTAAAAGTATTTGTGGAATTCCTTTCCTTCATAATACATTTGAGACAATCAGTTGTGTTGTGACAAGATAGAGGTGGTATACAGAAGATAGCACTATTTGGTTAAATACCAAGTTCATATTACGACAAGAACAGTTCAAATAAGCAAAGAGAAATGACAGTCCATCATTACTTTAAGACATGGTCAGTCAATCCGGAAAATGTCAACATTTTTGAAAGTTTCTTTAAGTGCAGTCGCAAAAACCCATCATGTGCTATGATGAAACTGGCTCTCATGAAGCCCGCCACAGGAAAGGAAGACTCTGCTGTAGAGGATACGTTCATTATAGTTACCAGCCTCAGATTGCAGCCCAAATAAATGCTCCAGAGTTCAAGTAACCAATACATCTCATAATCAACTGTTCAGAGGAGACTGCTTGAATCAGGCCTTCATGGTCAAATTGCTGTAAAAGAAACCACTACTAAAGGACACCAATAAGAAGAAGAGACTTGCTTGGGCCAAGAAACATGAGCAATGGACATTAGACAGGTGGAAATCTGTCATTTGGTCTGATGAGTCCAAAAGTTCGATTTTTGTTTCCAACCGCTGTGTCTTTGTGAGCCGCGGAGTGGGTGAACGTATCTCTGTATGTGTGGTTCCCACCGTGAAGCATGGAAGTGGAGGTGTGATGTTGTGGGGGTGCGTCGCTGGTGACACTGTCTGTAATTTATTTATAATTCACACTTAACAAGCATGGCTACCAGAGCATTTTGCAGCAATACGCCATCCCATCTGTTTTGCTCTTAGTGGGACTATCATTTGTTTATCAACAGGAAAATGACCCAAAACACCTCCAGGCTGTGTAAGGGCTATTTGACCAAGAAGGAGAGTGATGGAGTGCTGCATCAGATGACCTGGCCTCCACAATCACCCGACCTCAGATGGTTTGGGATGAGTTGGACCGCAGAGTGAAGGAAAAGCAGCCAACAAGTGCTCAGCATAGGTGGGAAGTCCTTCAAGACTGTTGGAAAAGCATTCCTCATGAAGCTGGTTGAGAGAAAGCCAAGAGTGGGCAAAGCTGTCATCAAGGCAAAGGGTGGCTACTTTGAAGAATCTAAAATATATTTAGATTTGTTTAACACTTTTTTTGGTTACTACATGATTCCATTTGTGTTATTTCATTGTTTTGATGTCTTCATTATTATTCTACAATGTAGAAAATAGTATGAAGAAAAACTACAATGTAGAAAATAGAATGAAGAAAAACCCTTGAATGAGTAGGTGTGTCCACACTTTTGTCTGTATGTCATGGGAGGAGCTGGTTTTCACATATTGGGTATATTTAGTTATTCTGAACATATTTCCATTTGTTGTCAATTCTTGCAATTTAATATACTTACTTTTATGTTCGCTGACTGGACAAGCAAATGCCGCCGAGTACTAAACTGTAAACCAATCAAAACTCGTGATGAGTGCTTTCAAAGCTTTTTATAACTAACCCAAGACAGACCAAAGCCTGGAGCTAATTAATCATAGTGGGCAGAACAAGCACAGAGGTGGGCTGAACCCAGCACTAGTGAGATCCTATTGACGCGTTCTAGCATTTATTTGCATATTTGCAGTCCACTCTGTTAGTTACAGATTCTAGTTTTGGAAACAGAAAACTGTATGGAGGTTAAATGTTTCATTGATGAGAAAATGTGCAGAATGTCGGCCAAAATCCATCTCGCGGCATCTTGTCCCACGGCCTGCCACTTGGCTTCCTCTCACTACCATATTTGGTAGTACCATCTTCTCCCACTGCCGGCCACCGGGCTTCCTCTCACTACCATATTTGGTAGTACCATCTTCTCCCACTGCCGGCCACCGGGCTTCCTCTCACTACCATATTTGGTAGTACCATCTTCTCCCACTGCCGGCCACTGGGCTTCCTCTCACTACCATATTTGGTAGTACCATCTTCTCCCACTGCCGGCCACCGGGCTTCCTCTCACTACCATATTTGGTAGTACCATCTTCTCCCACTGCCGGCCACCGGGCTTCCTCTCACTACCATATTTGGTAGTACCATCTTCTCCCACTGCCGGCCACCGGGCTTCCTCTCACTACCATATTTGGTAGTACCATCTTCTCCCACTGCCGGCCACCGGGCTTCCTCTCACTACCATATTTGGTAGTACCATCTTCTCCCAAATCAAATCAAATCAAATCAAATCAAATCAAATTTTATTTGTCACATACACATACCAGATGTTAATGCGAGTGTAGTACCATCTGCTCCCACTGCAGTAATACCGAGCAAGTAATCTAACTAACAATTCTCAAAAAAAAACTACCTTATTGTAAGGGGATAAAGAATATGTACATCTTATCCCAATGAGTGATGGTACAGAGCAGCATAGGCAAGATACAGTAGATGATATCACTACAGTATATACATATGAGATAAGTATGTAAACCAAGTGGCATAGTTAAAGTGGCTAGTGATACATGTATTACATAAGGATGCAGTCGATGATATAGAGTACAGTATCAACGTCTGCATATGAGATGAACAATGTAGGGTTAACATTATATAAGGTAGCATTGTTTAAAGTGGCTAGTGATATATTTACATAATTTCCCATCAATTCCCATGATTAAAGTGGCTGGACCGGGTCAGTGTCATTGACAGTGTGTTGGCAGTAGCCACTCAATGTTAGTGGTGGCTGTTTAACAGTCTGATGGCCTTGAGATAGAAGCCAGTCTCCGGTCCCAGCTTTGATGCACCTGTACTGACCTCGCCTTTGGATGACAGCGGGGTGAACAGGCAGTGGCTCCCACTGCCGGCCCCCGGGCTTCCTCTCACTACCATATTTGGTAGTACCATCTTCTCCCACTGCCGGCCACTAGGCATATTTCGTAGTGAGTGGAAACGTCCCATTGAAACATCCGCTGAAATATCTGGCTCGTTGTTCTCTGTGGTACTATCATCTTCTATGGTATTACAGCGGCCCGCAAACAACTAAAGGTGCATGCCGCCACCTTCTGGATGGGGGGAAACTGACCAACTTTAAAGTAAAACTGTACTCCTCCAGTCAGATTCAAGTTTCTATTCAGATCCCTACACATGCTCAGGAACCTGGGAGGGGGGAACCTCTTCATTCAGTACTCCCTGTTACATTCTGGCTGCTGTGTCCTGGAGATCCAGAAATCTTTTTTTCCGTCTTCACAATGTGTTGAACAGTGCTGAATAACAACTTAAACATAAACTCACTGTGTTTGTTGAGTCTCTTTCAGGTTTTAAACATTTTAAAATCTCTGAAGTATCAACTTTGCTGTGTGTTCCTTCTTTTTACAGTCTATGGCAGACATGGTGATCGGAGCTATCTGATTGGCCAGCGGTAGACCTATAGGTGAGTTTGATTTGCTCTCTGGCCCTGCCGGGTAGACGGAGTACTACCTTCAGAAACATGAAATGGTTCAAAATGGGAACACTTTGCCTTCATGGTACCAGGGCTGCTGAATCAAGTGCCCCTCCCACCAACATCACAAAATAAATAAAAAATATATAAACTCAGCAAAAAAAGAAACATCCTCTCACTGTCAACTGTGTTTATTTTCAGTAAACTAAACGTGTAAATATTTGTATGAACATAAGATTCAACAACCGAGACATAAAAAGAACAAGATCCACAGACATGTGACTAACAGAACTTGAATAATGTGTCCCTGAACAAAGGGAGGGTCAAAAGTAACAGTCAGTATCTGGTGTGGCCACCAGCTGCATTAAGTACTGTAGTGCATCTCCTCCTCATGGACTGCACCAGATTTGCCAGTTCTTGCTGTGAGATATTAATCAAATCAAATCAAATTTCAAATCAAATTTATTTATTTTTTATATAGCCCTTCGTACATCAGCTGATATCTCAAAGTGCTGTACAGAAACCCAGCCTAAAACCCCAAACAGCAAGCAATGCAGGTGTAGAAGCACGGTGGCTAGGAAAAACTCCCTAGAAAGGCCAAAACCTAGGAAGAAACCTAGAGAGGAACCAGGCTATGTGGGGTGGCCAGTCCTCTTCTGGCTGTGCCGGGTGGAGATTATAACAGAACATGGCCAAGATGTTCAAATGTTCATAAATGACCAGCATGGTCGAATAATAATAAGGCAGAACAGTTGAACTGGAGCAGCAGCACAGTCAGGTGGAAGTTGAAACTGGAGCAGCAGCATGGCCAGGTGGATTACCACCAGTCTTCCACCAAGGCACCTGCAAATTCATCCTGAGTTCATCAATGGACAGAAAATTCCAGAGAATGGAATATAATCACGTTTTATCAGAAACCATTGCACTTGATTACTGGTTTAATAAGCCTTCAGTGATGCCTCAGCGATTGATGAGGCTCTTCAAAGAATTACCTCAGCAGCAGGGAGGGACAGCCTCAGCAGCCAGGTGACTCAGGCACCAGGGCAACTGGAAGAAGAGGGATCACATGGAGCAGTGCCACAAATGTCTGCTGTTTGGATGCTGTTTGATGAGAGAGTAACTGGGATGCAGCACGAACGACTCCCTCAGTAGCCATAATGGAGGTCCGATCCTATTTGGAGGAGCCCCTCCTCTAAAGATCTGCAGATCCTCTGAGCTGGTGGAAGAACAAGGCCTTTGTCAAATTCAATTCCAAGATGGCGTAGCAGTAAGTCGTCCTGTCTCGTCGTGTCCCTTGTATATATCGTCTATTTTTCGTTTTTTACATATTTTTCTTCAAAAACATTTTGCTAAACCTAAGCTTCCAAATACTTCCAAATACTCTCCTGCAACCCACCTCACCCAATGTAGCTATTTTTCCTAAAGTATTTATATTTACTTCGGAACCGGAACCCCTCAACTGAAGCTAGCCGGCTAACCACCAGCTATGCTAGCGGTCTTCAGCTAACCGGTCATCAGCTAAGCTAACCTTTAGCTCGGAAAGCTCTCGCCAGCTCGAACAACGCGACTCTAACCAGAGCATAACGGACCTATTTATTTTTCATCCCCGGATTCATCCCTGGATTCCCACCGCAAACGGAACATTTCAGCTGGATCTTCACAACTAGCTATCTAGCTAAACCGCAACCCCGGATGATTACTCCTGGCTAGCGCTTCCACCCACTTAGCGTGAAGCTAGCCCGGCCAGCGCACCTGTACTACCACCGTAGCATACTCCTGGGCTACAATACCCGGGCCCACGACCGGTCTATCGATGTCACCGCATGAAGAGGAATAAACAGACTCACCCCATCGCGACGTCCCCTAAAGGCCAACTCTCTAGCCCTCGCTATCTCCCTGCTTGCTAAACTCGGCCTGCTAACTGCTAGCTTGTCTAGCCCCGGTCCGCTAACTGCTACCTTGTTTAGCCCGGGCCTACGAACTGTTAGCTTGTTAGCACAGGCCTGCTAACTGCTAGCTTGTCTAGCCCGGGCCTAACTGTTACTTGTTAGCACAGGCCTGCTAACTGCTAGCTTGTCTAGCCCGGGCCTACGAACTGTTAGCTTGTTAGCACAGGCCTGCTAACCGTCTGAATCGCCGCGTCCCAAACACTCACCGGACCCATATTTACTTTCTATCTCTTCTTGATTTTTAATCTGTTTATACCTTTCCGGAAACCTGCCTCACCCAATGTGATACGGAATCGCTATTATTTTTAATTTTAGAACACACTCAAGAACCTCCAGAAGCTAACCAGCTAACTAGCTACAAGCTATTTAGTCATTGTTAACTTTCTTTTCAACCTGGATAACACTCGCCAGTCCAGCTTCCCTGCCCCATCCACCGCTGCCCCCTGGACACTGATCTCTTGGCTACATAGCTGATGCACTCTGGACTGTCCATTAATCACGGTACTCCATTCTGCTTGTTTATGTTTTATCTGTCGGCCCCGTTGCCTAGTCAACGCCATTTTACCTGCTGTTGTTGTGCTAGCTGACTAGCTGTTGTCTCACCTACTGTTTAAGCTAGCTTTCCCAATTCAACACCTGTGATTACTGTATGCCTCGCTGTATGTCTCTCTCAAATGTCAATATGCCTTGTATACTGTTGCTCAGGTTAGTTATCATTGTTCTAGTTCACAATGGAGCCCCTAGTTATACTCTTCATACCCCTGATAACTCCTTTGTCCCACCTCCCACACATGCGGTGACCTCACCCATTACAACCAGCATGTCCAGAGACACAACCTCTCTCATCATCACCCAGTGCCTGGGCTTACCCCCGCTGTACCCGCACCCCACCATACCCCTGTCTGCGCATTATGCCCTGAATATATTCTACCATGCCCAGAAACCTGCTCCTCTTATTCTCTGTCCCCAGCGCTCTAGGCGACCAGTTTTGATAGCCTTTAGCCGCACCCTCATACTACTCCTTCTCTGTTCCGCGGGTGATGTGGAGGTAAACCCAGGCCCTGCATGTCCCCAGGCACCCTCATTTGTTGACTTCTGTGATCGAAAAAGCCTTGGTGTCAACATCAGAAGCCTCCTCCCTAAGTTTGTTTTACTCACTGCTCTAGCACACTCTGCTAACCCTGATGTCCTTGCTGTGTCTGAATCCTGGCTCAGGAAGGCCACCAAAAATTCAGAGATTTCCATACCCAACTATAACATCTTCCGTCAAGATAGAACTGCTAAAGGGGGAGGAGTTGCAGTCTACTGCAGAGATAGCCTGCAAAGTAATGTCATACTTTCCAGGTCCATACCCAAACAGTTCGAACTACTAATTTTGAAAATTACTCTCCAGAAATAAGTCTCTCACTGTTGCCGCCTGCTACCGACCCCCCTCAGCTCCCAGCTGTGCCCTGGACACCATTTGTGAATTGATCACCCCCCATCTAGCCTCAGAGTTTGTTCTGTTAAGTGACCTAAACTGGGATATGCTTAACACCCCGCCAGTCCTACAATCTAAGCTAGATGCCCTCAATCTCACACAAATCATCAAGGAACCCACTAGGTACAACCCTAACTCTGTAAACAAGGGCACCCTCATAGACGTCATCCTGACCAACTGGCCCTCCAAATACACCTCCGCTGTCTTCAACCAGGATCTCAGCGATCACTGCCTCATTGCCTGTATCCGCTACGGAGCCGCAGTCAAACGACCACCCTCATCACTGTCAAACGCTCCCTAAAACACTTCTGTGAGCAGGCCTTTCTAATCGACCTGGCCCGGGTATCCTGGAAGGACATTGACCTCATCCCGTCAGTTGAGGATGCCTGGTCATTCTTTAAAAGTAACTTCCTTACCAATTTAGATAAGCATGCTCCGTTCAAAAATGCAGAACTAAGAACAGATACAGTCCTTGGTTCACCCCAGACCTGACTGCCCTCGACCAGCACAAAAACATCCTGTGGCGGACTGCAATAGCATCGAATAGTCCCCGGGATATGCAACTGTTCAGGGAAGTCCGGAACCAATACACGCAGTCAGTCAGGAAAGCTAAGGCCAGCTTCTTCAGGCAGAAGTTTGCATCCTGTAGCTCCAACTCCAAAAGTTCTGGGACACTGTGAAGTCCATGGAGAACAAGAGCACCTCCTCCCAGCTGCCCACTGCACTGAGGCTAGGTAACACGGTCACCACCGATAAATCCATGATTATCGAAAACTTCAATAAGCATTTCTCAACGGCTGGCCATGCCTTCCGCCTGGCTACTCCAACCTCGGCCAACAGCTCTGCCCCCCGGCAGCTCCTCGCCCAAGCCTCTCCAGGTTCTCCTTTACCCAAATCCAGATAGCAGGTGTTCTGAAAGAGCTGCAAAACCTGGACCCGTACAAATCAGCTGGGCTTGACAATCTGGACCCCTATTTCTGAAACTTTCCGCCGCCATTGTCGCAACCCCTATTACCAGCCTGTTCAACCTCTCTTTCATATCGTCTGAGATCCCCAAGGATTGAAAGCTGCCGCAGTCATCCCCCTCTTCAAAGGGGGAGACACCCTGGACCCAAACTGTTACAGACCTATATCCATCCTGCCCTGCCTATCTAAGGTCTTCGAAAGCCAAGTCAACAAACAGGTCACTGACCATCTCGAATCCCACCGTACCTTCTCCGCTGTGCAATCTGGTTTCCGAGCCGGTCACGGGTGCACCTCAGCAACACTCAAGGTACTAAACGACATCATAACCGCCATCGATAAAAGACAGTACTGTGCAGCCGTCTTCATTGACCTTGCCAAGGCTTTCGACTCTGTCAATCACCATATTCTTATCGGCAGACTCAGTAGCCTCGGTTTTTCGGATGACTGCCTTGCCTGGTTCACCAATTACTTTGCAGACAGAGTTCAGTGTGTCAAATCGGAGGGCATGCTGTCCGGTCCTCTGGCAGTCTCTATGGGGGTGCCACAGGGTTCAATTCTCGGGCCGACTCTTTTCTCTGTATATATCAATGATGTTGCTCTTGCTGCGGGCGATTCCCTGATCCACCTCTACGCAGACGACACCATTCTATATACTTTCGGCCCGTCATTGGACACTGTGCTATCTAACCTCCAAACAAGCTTCAATGCCATACAACACTCCTTCCGTGGCCTCCAACTGCTCTTAAACGCTAGTAAAACCAAATGCATGCTTTTCAACCGATCGCTGCCTGCACCCGCATGCCCGACTAGCATCACCACCCTGGATGGTTCCGACCTTGAATATGTGGACATCTATAAGTACCTAGGTGTCTGGCTAGACTGCAAACTCTCCTTCCAGACTCATATCAAACATCTTCAATCGAAAATCAAATCAAGAGTCGGCTTTCTATTCCGCAACAAAGCCTCCTTCACTCACGCCACCAAGCTTACCCTAGTAAAACTGACTATCCTTCCGATCCTCGACTTCGGCGATGTCATCTACAAAATGGCTTCCAACACTCTACTCAGCAAACTGGATGCAGTTTATCACAGTGCCATCCGTTTTGTTACTAAAGCAGCTTATACCACCCACCACTGCGACCTGTATGCTCTAGTCGGCTGGCCCTCGTTACATATTCGTCGCCAGACCCACTGGCTCCAGGTCATCTACAAGTCCATGCTAGGTAAAGCTCCGCCTTATCTCAGTTCACTGGTCCCGATGGCAACACCCACCCGTAGCACACGCTCCAGCAGGTGTATCTCACTGATCATCCCTAAAGCCAACACCTCATTTGGCCGCCTTTCGTTCCAGTTCTCTGCTGCCTGTGACTGGAACGAATTGCAAAAATCGCTGAAGTTGGAGACTTTTATCTCCCTCACCAACTTCAAACATCTGCTATCTGAGCAGCTAACCGATCGCTGCAGCTGTACATAGTCTATCGGTAAATAGCCCACCCAATTTTACCTACCTCATCCCCATACTGTTTATATTTATTTACTTTTCTGCTCTTTTGCACACCAATATCTCTACCTGTACATGACCATCTGATCATTTATCACTCCAGTGTTAATCTGCAAAATTGTAATTATTCACCTACCTCCTCATGCCTTTTGCACACAATGTATATAGACTCTCTTTTTTCTACTGTGTTATTGACTTGTTAATTGTTTACTCCATGTGTAACTCTGTGTTGTCTGTTCACACTGCTATGCTTTATCTTGGCCAGGTCGCAGTTGCAAATGAGAACTTGTTCTCAACTAGCCTACCTGGTTAAATAAAGGTGAAATAAATAAAAAATATATGTTTGGTTCAGATTTTGTCTTGATTTGGCCCAAACAACTTTTCAACTTTTATTCGGAACCCAAAATTTGCCTCATTTCAACAACTGGAAAATATATAATTTCATTATCTGGGAAATATACATTTACAACTTTCATTCAGAACGTCCGGAAAAGATGCCCTTTCAACATCCTGGAAAATACGTATTTTAAATTTACGGAAAATACTTATTTTCACTTTTCATTCTGAACCTAAATTTAACTTAATTTCAACGTCTAGATAATACGTCTTTTAGGCCTCTTCAACATCATTTTGCTAAATGGGACTATTCTAGTTTTGCTGGGACTGCAATTTTTGGTCTCGCCTAGTGCAGAAGAATTGCAAGGCCCTGATTACTGTATGACAGAGGCATGAAACATTTGCTAATGGAGTTAAACGGGTGGTTTAGCTTATGCTCCAACTGCAATGTGATTCCACAAGAATACTGCCATTTTGCCAAGGCAGAGATGTGGCTCCGAGACCAGTGGAGGCAGTAATTCTGGCCTGATGACAATCGCCAAATGTCATTACACTTTTTGGTGTGTTTATGAGTGCATGGGTAACTCAGAGGAAAACATCATGACTGGCTGCATTCATGGTACAGTAAAAGGTCACCTAGTAAAGGAGCCCTTTAAGTGATTGTTTGACAATCAGAGGAAAACATCATGACTGTGTTCATGGTACAGTAAAAGGTCATACATTTTAAAAGTCAAATGACTAATATTTATTTATTTATTTATATATTTATGGCTCACAGAGATGCTACTGAATTGGCAGGACTTGGCAACCGCCTAGAGAGGCAGTTTAATGAGGGCGGCATTTTCCTAGCTAATCTGACCAAGGTCGCACCTCCAACAACTCATAACACCTCACATTATTCTGTCCATAAACAATGATAACTCCTCTCACCTAGCGGCACGAGGGCTATTTAGGTGAGAGCTGATGCCGGCCCATGATAACCAGTGCACACTTTGCCAAAGGCAAATATATTTACCTTGTCCATGCCCAGCGCGCCTCTCCATGGTGCTGTTGGAGGCGCTCCACCAAAAACACCATCAAATTAATTTAACATTATGTTGTCTTACAAGCTGACTACACCGCTCACGTTGCATGTAGAAGTGTTGGAAAATAAATGTAGAAATCTATATGATTAAATTATTGTACCCACACTGCTTGCGCGAGTCAATGAGCGTCTGCGCTGCCAAGGGATAAAATAGAAGTCAGTTCTATTTGTGATGCAGATCTCACTGCAAGTCCTGCCTCTCCCATCTCCTCATTGGTTTACAGAAGCAGGTACCCATGTGCCATCTCCTCATTGGTTATATCCACGTGGGTGACTGAAAGATGAACGAGGTCAGTGGCGATAATGCACCTAATTTATGAAAGTTGCCATCACAATATAAAGTCAAGAGAAGAAAAAGCCTGGAAGAAAGAGAGATGACTAGAAACGATTCAGTTGACCGTTTTATGTTTGGATTAATTGGTGGAGTAGAGGACCTTGTGCATTTCAGGTAAAATAACAACTCAATGTTTATATCCCAGGACAAATTAGCTAGCAACAGCAAGCTAGCTAAATAGGACAAATTAGCTACCAAGTTCAAGCTAACTAGCTAAATTGCAATAAATGTTTAACGCTTTTCAACCTGTCCCCAAATGTATATAATTGGTTCAGAGTTTGTTTTGATATTTTAACCTGTGTGTCGTGATTGCGTTTGGTGTGGGGGGGACAAAATACATTTATGCACGATGGCGCACGATGGCGCACGATGGCGCACGATGGCGCACGATGGCGCACGCACGCAGCCGGTTTGGATTCCGTGTTACAGTAGAACAAGTAGCCTTTATGCTGGGTTTCTGTACAGCACTTTGTGACTTCAGCTGATGTAAGAAGGGCTTTATAAATACATGTGATTGATTGATATGTGGTTTTTCTGTAGACTGGAGACCAAATGCATTTCAATGTCAGACACTTTTAACTTATAGAAGAGCGAATGCAGCAGAAACTGAAAAGGCGACTGAGGCAAACAGAGGTGCACATGGTGATGAAAGTAATTAATTTCAACAATTGTCTATATTTTAATTCGATTTCACTACAACAAGAGGGCTTTGTTGTTGGAGCTTATTTCTTCCTATTCAAAAAATAAGCAGTAGGCCAACCGGCTTGCCAGACGCCATTATGCTATCCACAGTGGTGGAAAAACAACCCAATTGTCCTACTTGAGTAAAAGTAAAGATACCTTAATAGAAAATGACTCAAATTAAAGTGAAAGTCACCCAATAAAATACTACTTGAGTAAAAATCTAAAAGTTTTTGGTTTTAAATCTACTTAAGTATCAACAGTAAAAGTATAAATAATTTCAAAAAGCTTATATTAAGCAAACTAGATGGCACAGTCATTTTTTATGTATGGATAGCCAGGGTCACTCAACAACATGCAGACATAATTTACAAGCAAACATGTATGTTTAGTGAGTCTGCCAGATCAGAGGCAGTAGGGATGTTCTCTTGATATTTAAGTGAATTGTACCATTTTCCTGTCCTGCTAGTCATTCAAAATGTAACAAATACTTTTGGGTGTCAGGGAACATGTATGGAGCAAAAATGTCATAATTTTATTTAGAAATGTTGTGAAGTAAAAGTAAAATTTATCAAAAATAGAAATAGTCAAGTAAAGTACAGATACACCCCAAAACTACTTAATTAGTACTTTTGTGAGGTTGGGTACTGATGTTGGGCGATTAGACCTGGCTCGCAGTCGGCGTTCAAATTCATCCCAAAGTGTTCAATGGGGTTGAGGTCGGGGCTCTGTGCAGGTTAGTCAAGTTCTTCCCCAAACTGTTGCCACAATCCTCTAGAATGTCATTGTATGCTATAGCGTTAATATGTCCCTTCAATGGAACTGAGGGGTCTAGCCCGAACCATGAAAAACAGCCCCAGACCATTATTCTTCCTCCACCAAACTTTACAGTTGGTACTATGCATTGGGGCAAGTAGAGGTCTCCTGGCATCTGCCAAACCCAGATTTCTCCATCAGACTGACAGATGACAAACTTCTGCAGATGCACAATCGAGAGCATCCTGGCGGGCTGTATCACCGCCTGGTATGGCAACTGCACCGCCCTCAACCGTAAGGCTCTCCAGAGGGTAGTGAGGTCTGCACAACGCATCACCGGGGGCAAACTACCTGCCCTCCAGGACACCTACACCACCCGATGCTACAGGAAGGCCATAAAGATCATCAAGGACATCAACCACCCGAGCCACTGCCTGTTCACCCCGCTGCCATCCAGAAGGCGAGGTCAGTACAGGTGCATCAAAGCTGGGACCGAGAGACTGAAAAACAGCTTCTATCTCAAGGCCATCAGACTGTTAAACAGCCACCACTAACATTGAGTGGCTACTGCCAACACACTGTCAATGACACTGACTCTACTCCAGCCACTTTAATCATGGGAATTGATGGGAAATGATGTAAATATATCACTAGCCACTTTAAACAATGCTACCTTATATAATGTTACTTACCCTACATTGTTCATCTCATATGCATACGTTGATACTGTACTCTATATCATCGACTGCATCCTTATGTAATACATGTATCACTAGCCACTTTAACTATGCCACTTGGTTTACATACTTATCTCATATGTATATACTGTACTCGATATCATCTACTGTATCTTGCCTATGCTGCTCTGTACCATCACTCATTCATATATCCTTATGTACATATTCTTTATCCCCTTACACTGTGTATGACAGTAGTTTTTTTGGAATTGTTAGTTAGATTACTTGCTCGTTATTACTGCATTGTCGGAACTAGAAGCACAAGCATTTCGCTACACTCGCATTAACATCTGCTAACCATGTGTATGTGACAAATAAAATTTGATTTGATTTGATTTGATTTGATTCATCACTCTAGAGAAAGCATTTCCACTGCTCCAGAGTCCAATGGTGGCTAGCTTTACACCACTCCAGCCGGCGCTTGGCATTGTGCTTGGTGATCTTCGACTTGTGCGTGGCTGCCGACCATGGAAACCCATTTCATGAAGCCCCCGACGAACAGTTATTGTGCTGACGTTGCTTCCAGAGGCAGTTTGGAACTCGGTAGTGAGTGTTGCAACCCGAGGACAGATGATTTTTACACACTTCTGCATTTGGTGGTCTCATTCTGTGAGCTTGTGTGGCCTACCGCTTCGGGGCTCAGCCGTTGTTGCTCGTAAACAATTCCACTTCACAATAACAGCACTTAGCGTTGACCAGGGCAGCTCGAGCAGGGCAGAAATTTGACAAACTGACTTGCTGTAAAGGTGGCATCCTATGATGGTGCCATGTTGAAAGTCACTGAACTCTTCAGTAAGGCCCTTCTACTGCTAATGTTTGTCTATGGAGATTTCATGTCTATGTTCTCGATCTTATACACCTGTCAGCAACGGGTGTGTCTGAAATAGCAGAATCCATTCATTTTTTAAATGTTTTACTTAACTAGGCAAGTCAGTCAAGAACAAATTCTTGTTTACTTATTTACCACATACAACACCCGTTCTCCCAGTCACATTCTGTCAAAGGTCCCCAAAACACACAGATCCCTGGGTTGCTCCTCTTTTCAGTTCGCTGCAGCTAGCGACTGGAACGAGCTGCAACAAACACTCAAACTGGACAGATTTATCTCAATCTCTTCATTCAAAGACTCAATCATGGACATTCTTACTGACAGTTGTGTCAACTTTGTGTGATGTATTGTTGTCTCTACCCTCTTCATCACCATAGTGCCCACAAAGCTCATCACTAAGCTAAGGACCCTGGAACTAAACATCTCCCTCTGCAACTGGATCCTGGACTTCCTGACGGGCCGCCCCCAAGTGGTAAGGGGAGGCAACAATACGTCTGCCACGCTGATCCTCAACACTGGGGCCCCTCAGGGATGTGTGCTTAGTCCCCTCCTGTACTCCCTGTTCACCTATGACTGCGTGGCCAACCACGACTCCAACACCATCATTAAGTTTGCTGACAACACAACAGTGGTAGGCCTGATCACCGACAACGATGAGACAGCCTATAGGGAGGAGGTCAGAGACCTGGCAGTGTGGTGCCAGAACAACAACCTCTCCCTCTTTGTGATCAAGACAAAGGACTACAGGAAGAGGCGGGCCTAACACACCCCCATTAACATTGACAGGAGCTGTAATGGAGCACGTCGAGAGTTTCAAGTTCCTTGGTGTCCACATCACCAACAAACTATTATGGTCAAAACACACCAAGACAGTCATGAAGAGTGCACAACAGCACCTAATCCCCCTTAGGAGCTCAGGAGACTGAAAAGATTTGTCATGGGTCCCCATATCCTCAAAAAGTTCTACAGCTGCAGCATCGAGAGCATCCTGACCGGTTGCATCACTGCCTGGTATGGCAACTGCTCGGCATCTGACTGAAAGGCGCTACAGAAGGTATAACCCAGTACATCACTATTACATTGAACCCCCCCATTGTTTTTTATTATAGTCACTTCACTACATGTACAAATTACCTCAAATAACTTATACCCACATAGACTCGGTACCGGTACCCCCTGTATATAGCCTCATTATTGTTATTTTATTGTGTTAGTTTTTGTTATTTTTTTACTTTAGTTTTTTTGGTAATTATTTTCTTATCTCTTTCTTGAACTGCACTGTTGGTTAAGAGCTTGTAAGTAAGCATTTCACGGTAAAGTCTACACTGTATTCGGCACATAAAGTATGATTTGATTTGAGTCATCAGACCTGATATACCCCGAAGTAACATGTCCTTGTCTGTAGATGGAGCTATTGCAAAAGCATTGGAAGGCCTCAAATCACAACTTGTTATGATCTCGTAGAGCTGTGCCGTTCCAAGTCATGTAGCTCATAGCAAACCCCACTGGAAGTTTAGGAAAGAATCTGGAAGCAATAGGTTGTCCCAGTGGAGATGTTTTCTGTTGTTTTCTGTGGAACGTTAGGGAAGCAATAGGTTGTCCCAGGGGAGATGTTTTCTGTTGTTTTCTGTGGAACGTTAGGGAAGCAATAGGTTGTCCCAGGGCAGATGTTTTCTGTTGTTTTCTGTGGAACGTTAGGGAAGCAATAGGTTGTCCCAGGGCAGATGTGGTCTGGTATTTTCCATGTGTACGGTTATTCCCAGGCCCTCTAGCTGGGCTGGTCCACACATGCACACAGCATGGAAACTACACCACCTGGTAGGAATAGAGTGTGTGTGTGTGTGTGTGGGTGAACGTGTGTGTGTGTGTTTATGTGTGTGTGTGTGTGTTTATGTATGTGTGTGTGTGTGTGTGTGTGTGTGTGTGTGTGTGTGTGTGTGTGTGTTTATGTGTGTGTGTGTGTGTGTGTGTGTGTGTGTGTGTGTGTGTGTGTGTGTGTGTGTGTGTGTGTGTGTGTGTGTGTGTGTGTGTGTGTGTGTGTGTGTGTGTGTGTGTGTGTGTGTGTGTGGACTTACACTTGTATAAACACATTCCATATTAGGTCCTTTGGACAAGTTGGGTCCAAAAACATGGTCCTCGTGAGGAAAACCACTGAAATAGCCTGGAAATAGCATGCTAATATGCCTGGTTTGAAAATCAAGTAAAACTTTCAGGGTCCTAAAAAGGTGGTATTTTTGTGTGTGTGTGTTTGAACTGCTATTTGTGTGAGAACTCTCAATCGCCCCCTACGGAGAACATACAGTATTGCAGTATTTTCTCATTGGATGGCAGAGAACATTATGGTTTTTTGATTGGACCATACAAGCTGGCATAGGGAATTTTTTGATTGTCAACATCCATATGTGCATAGAAAGGAGAGCGTTTTTTAATGCTGTGTGTCACTGACTACAATTGACAAAGCAAGAAGGGCTCTAATATCAGCCTTTTAGTCAGTTTATTATCAAATCAAAAATAATTTTTACTTAAAACCAACAATGCAGTTAAGGAAACTAAGTGTATAAGTCCTTTTAAATAAGTCCTTTTAAAGATCGGGTCTTTTTTTTCCAATGTTTTGTTAAAAATCGAGCAAAATGTCAACATCCTGCTACTCATGCCAGGAATATAGTATATGCATATGATTAGTATGTGTGGATAGAATACACTCTGAAGTTTATAAAACTGGTTAAATCATGTCTGTGACTATAACAGAACGTGTGTAGGAGGCAAAATCCCAAGGAAAACTGTTCACAAAAAACACAAAAAAAATATCCCTCCGCCAGTCTCTGTATTGTCTATGGCAGGTAAAAATAGATGGTGTCCAGTTTACAATGCCTACAGCTTCCACACGATGTCGCCAGTACTGGCATTTCAGTTGAAGTTTATCCTTGGTTAGATGAGGAATAGGCACTTCCTGTCTTCGGGTACACCAGAGGAAGTTATGAAAGGGAGAATATGGATCATGATTTCAAGACTTGCTGCTATCGAATACAGATCGCCCCGTGATCAATTTGATCGATTATTAACGTTTACTAATACCTAAAGTTGGATTACAAAAGTAGTTTGAAGTGTTTTGTCAAAGTTTATAGGCAACTTTTTTAATTTAAAAAAATGACGTTGCGTTTTTGAAAGCAGTTTTTTCCTGATCAGACGGGCTTCATAAATGGACATTTTGGGTATACATGGACGGATTTAATCGAAAAAAAGACCCAATTATGATGTTTATGGGACATATAGGAGTGCCAACAAAGAAGCTCGTCAAAGGTAATGAATGTTTTATATTTTATTTCTGCGTTTTGTGTAGCGCCGGCTACGCTAATTACTCTGTTTACGTCCCCTTTGGGTATTTCGGGCGTTGCATGCTATCAGATAATAGCTTCTCATGCTTTTGCCGAAAAGCATTTTAAAAATCTGACATGTTGGCTAGATTCACAACGAGTGTAGCTTTAATTGAGTACCCTGCATGTGTGTTTTAATGAAAGTTTGAGTTGTATCGAGTACTATTAGTTGTCACTCTGAAATTTCCGCTGATGTTGATACCTGTACAGGGACTGTAAAGAGACTGCAGCCGTAAGAAGTAAAAAATAAATAAAAAATAGATCATTTAAAAAGTAACAGCGGTGTAAAAGAGGGGGAAGGGGGGGGACAATGTAAATAGTCTGGGTAGCCATTTGATTAGCTGTTCAGGAGTCTTATGGCTTGGGGGTAGAAGCTGAAGCCTTTAGGACTTAGAGTTGGCGCTCCGGTACCGCTTTCCGTGCGGTAGCAGAGAGAACAGTCTATGACTAGGGTGGCTGGAGTCTTTGACAAGTTTTAGGGACACCGCTTGGTATAGAGGTCCTGGATGGCAGGAAGCTTGGCCCCGGTGATGTACTGAGCCGTTTGCACTACCCTCTTGTCATGACGTTGCCCTGTTGGGTGAGGTTTATGACCCCCCCACATAAATACATTTTCTCTCCACTCTACAGAATTGTTAACATAGAGAGAAAGGTTGGGGAATGGAACAACAACCAGTTGAAAGTGTTCATTGGTACTTAAAGAATATGATGTCAGATCAGTTGTTGTCTGGGTCATTATATCTGATGATAGGACGACATAACTTGTATCTTGGAAAGTCTACACATTCTAGTTATCGGATGCACATGGAATTGTTATGCAATTTAAATGTTTAAATATGAAATATTTGTGAAAAGATTAACTTTATTAACTTTATTGTGTGTTATTTTCCATGATTTAACAATGGAAATAAATCCCATGCTGCACTCGATGCCGGAATAACTTTAGAGCACAATTTCCAAACAGCAAGGCCCCTGGGCCCGATGGATATGTAATAGAATTCTATAAGAAGTACTGCGACAGTCTAGCTCCACTTCTGTTGCGAATGTTTAAACAGGCCAAAGAATATGCCAAACTCCCACAAACACCGTATTAGGGTACCAAAGCACTGATGTCAAAAGAGATTCCATGGAGATGTTTATCTTACCGATTTAAATAATATATTTCTGACATCCTGACCAGACAGGTTTTATCCCAGGCCAACATGTACAGTTGAAGTTAGAAGTTTACAATCACCTTAGCCAAATACATTTTAACTCAGTTTTTCAAAATTCTTGATATTTAATCCTTGTAAAAATTCCCTGTCATACGTCACTGAGGATCACCACTTTATTTTAAGAATGTGAAATGTCAGAATAATACTGGAGCAAATTATTTATTTCAACTTTATTTCAATTTCTTTCATCACATTCCCAGTGGGTCAGCAGTTTACATAAAAATAAAAAATAAATATATATATTTTTACATACACTCAATTAGTATTTGGTAGCATTGCCTTTAAATTGTTTAACTTGGGTCAAACGTTATGGGTAGCCTTCCACAAGCTTCTCACAATAAGTTGGGTGAATTTTGGCCCATTTCTCTTGACAGAGCTGGTGTAACTGAGTCAGGTTTGTAGGGCTCTTTGCTCACACACACTTTTTCAGTTCTGCCCACAAAATGTTCTATAGGATTGAGGTCAGGGCTTTGTGATGGCCACTCCAATACCTTGACTTTGTTGTCCTTAAGCCATTTTGCCACAACTTTGGAAATATGCTTGGGGTCATTGTCCATTTGGAAGACCCATTTGCGACCACGTTTTAACTCATGTCTTGAGATGTTGCTTCAATATATACACATATTTTTCCTCCATCATGATGCCATCTATTTTGTGAAGTGCACCAGTCCCTCCTGCAGCAAAGCACCCCCACAACATGATGCTGCCACCCCCGTTCTTCACGGTTGGGATGGTGTTCATCGGTTTGCAAGCATCCCCCTTTTTCCTCCAAACATAACGATGGTCATTATGGCCAAACAGTTCTATTTTTGTTTCATCAGACATTTCTCCAAAAAGTACCATCTTTGTCCCCATGTGCAGTTGCAAACCGTAGTCTGGCTTTTTTTATGATGGTTTTGGAGCAGTGGCTTCTTCCTTGCTGAGCGGCCTTTCAGGTTGTCGATATAGGACTCATTTTACTGTGGATATAAATACTTTGTACCTGTTTCCTCCAGCATCTTCAAAAGGTCCTTTGCTGTTGTTCTGGGATTGATTTGCACTTTTCACACCAAAGTACATTCATCTCTAGGAGACGCGTCTCCTTCCTGAGCAGTATGATGGCTGCGTGGTCCCATGGTGTTTATACTTGCATACTATTGTTTGTACAGATGAACGTGGTACCTTCAGGCGTTTGGAAATTGCTCCCAAGGACGAACCAGACTTGTGGAGGTCTACAGTTATTTTCTGAAGTCTTGGCTGATTTCTTTTGATTTTCCCATGATGTCAAACAAAGAGGCACTGAGTTTGAAGGTAGGCCTTGAAATACATCCACAGGTACATCTCCAACTGACTGAAATGATGTCAATTAGTCTATAAGAAGCTTCTAAAGCCATGACATCATTTTCTGGAATTTTCCAAGCTGTTTAAATGCACAGTCAAGTGAGTGTATGTAACCTTCTGACCCACTGGAATTGTGATACAGTGAATTATAAGTGAAATAATCTGTCTGTAAACACATTTTGGAAAAATGACTTGTCATACACAAAGTAGATGTGCTAACTGACTTGCCAAAACTATAGTTTGTTAACAAGAAATTTGTGGGTTGGTTGAAAAACGTGTTTTAATGACTCCAACCTAAGTGTATGTAAACTTACGACTTCAACTGTATAGTACAATTTCAGACTTCTTTTCAACGTTATTTTTGTTAATAAAAAATACAAAATGTAACCTTCATTTAACTAGGCAAGTCAGTTACGAACAAATTGTTATTTACAATGAAGGCCTACACTGGCCAAACCCAGACAACCCTGGGCCAATTGTGCACCACCCTATGGGACTCCCAATCACGGCCGGTTGTGATACAGCCTGGAATCGATCCAGGGTGTCTGTAGTGAAGCCTCAAACACACTATTTTCTTCCACACTGACTCAGCTCAGGGCCTAGAACCACCTTTCAGTCTATCAGTACCACTGGAGAATGTTGCCAGGCGTCCTCTTTAGCATCAGCATCAGATGGACATCAATGTGCACCAACGATTGATAAATATAAATAAACTATTGTAAAGGAGTAATTGCATTAATAAATATTTGTGGAATATATAAATAAATAAAAATAACAGAAATAGTTATTTGTTTAGACAGTCAAGGATATGTTTTGTATAATTCTACAAAGTCAAACGTTTGTATATATAGTGTAGCATAGCTTGGTCATAGCTGCAGCTGGCTGTCCTATCTAGCTGATATTTCTCTGTCAAATCAGTTATGGCAAGATAGCAAGAGCCAGCAAGAACCAGTGTCTGGACTGTGCTTCATTAGACACTCGTTCTACAACACTTTGAATCAAAAGTAGCTTTGAGCCAGCAAGAACCAGTGTCTGGACTGTGCTTCATTAGACACTCGTTCTACAACACTTTGAATCAAAAGTAGCTTTGAGCCAGCAAGAACCAGTGTCTGGACTGTGCTTCATTAGACACTCGTTCTACAACACTTTGAATCAAAAGTGGCTTTGAGCCAGCAAGAACCAGTGTCTGGACTGTGCTTCATTAGACACTCATTCTACAACACTTTGAATCAAAAGTAGCTTTGCAATTTAGTTTCAACGTTTCATCACGTCATGTTACTGTGGAAACTATATTACGAGTTGAATGATCTGTTTCACCTGTCTTTGTGGTTGTCTGCATCCCCCTCCAGGTGTTAGCCATCTTCCCCATTATCCCCTATGTATTTATACCTGTGTTCTCTGTCTGTTTCAGGTTCAAGTCAACCAGCGTTTTGTGTTTCAGATCCTGTTTTTCCCTAGTCTCTCTTTTCTCATCCTCCTGGTTTTTGACCTTTGCCTGTCCTGACCCTGTACCCGCCCGCCTGACCACTACCTGACCCTGAGCCTGCCTGCCGTCCTGTACCTTTGCCTCTGCTCTGGATTATCCACCCCTGCCTGCCTTGTCCTGTCGTTTGCCTGCCCCTGTGTTTACAATAAACATTGTTACTTCACACAGACTTGTGACATATGGTCTGTGTGTATGCAAAAGACTGTTTCGCGTCTAGCTAGGACTCCTCTCACCAAAGGCCCAACTTCCTGCCTTAATCCCGCCTTAATCCTAACACTAACACACGTCACAGTACAATGAATGTGCAAGAGGGAGAGCCATGAACTAAGGTACACTAATAACAGAATATATAAAATCAGATAAGTATAAATAAATAAATAAATAGGTACACAACATTTCATCACATACATTCATATTTACATTGACATTTTACATTTGATTGTGCTTTCATGGTGCTCTGTATGTTTTATCCATTGTCTGACCGGCTTTAACACGGTGGATTCTTTCATCTGGGTTAAAGAACCTGACGGGTCACAGGAATTAAACATTATTATCCCATGTGATTCACTACATGTCACTCAGTCACTCATGCTACCTCATGATAGTTACAGAGGCTGCGTCCCTATTATCCCATTACCCATGATTCACTTCATGTCACTCAGTCACTCATGCTACCTCACTGAGAGTTACAGAGGCTGCGTCCCTATTATCCCATTACCCATGATTCACTTCATGTCACTCATGCTACCTCACTGATAGTTACAGAGGCTGCGTCCCAAATGGTACTGTACTCCTTCATACTGTAGTGCACTTATTTTGACCAGGACCCATAGGGAATAGAATGACATTCGGGACACAGTATACAATCAGTTTAGATACTCACTGTATTCACAAACTAGTGCATGCACAAGCTCTGGTTCGGTCGGCTTTGTCCTGGCAGTGATCATGTGTGCGTGTGTCCTTGCTTGTGTGTGTGTGTGTTTGTGTGTGTGTGTGTTTGTGTGTGTGTGTGCTTGTGTGTGTGTTTTGTGCTTGTGTGTGTGTTTTGTGCTTGTGTGTGTGTGCTTGTGTGTGCTCATGTGTGTGTGTGTGTGCATGTGCGTGTGTGTGTGTGTGTGTGTGTGTGTGTGTGTGTGTGTGTGTGTGTGTGTGTGTGTGTGTGTGTGTGTGTGTGTGTGTGTGTGTGTTGATTAGGGAGATTCCATCAAAGGCAGAACTCAGGTAAATTACAGGTAAACTGAAGGTCATCAGAACGTTGGCACAGACTGACACAAGTGCTCTGTGTGCAGTGGTGCAGCACGAATTGACCCTGTTCTGATACTGTTAATGTTACTGGTGGTAAATTAGTTCAATTTGAAATGCTGCCAAGCTGATGCCTGCCAACAGAACAGGAGAACAGCTTAGTGAAAGAAGTTGTCGCCTGAAGACAACATCTGGGACTTCACCTTCTGGTTTTATACTTTCTTGTGCCACAAATCTCTTGCTATGCCATTATTGACAATGAAAGGGTTCCTGCGTGTGCGCAGGCGCATGCTTGTGTGGGTTCAGTGGAAGTACTACAACCGCAGGGCATGGTTCTGGAATGCGCCATGTTATTTGCAGAAGACAGACGGGAGTCGGGAGACAGAAGACAGACGGGAGATGGGAGTCGGGAGATGTAGCTGGAGGCTAGAGCAGGAGGTAGAGTTCAGCTGAATTACCTCTCTCCCTGTCACACAGGTAACACCTGAGACCAGGAACCAGGCTCTCTCTCTCTGATGGAGAAAATTCATAGATTGTTCGTCTTACATTTCAGTACCCTCCAATCTCATCATTAAGCTCGAGGCCCTGGGTCTGAACCCCGCCCTGTGCAACAGAGTCCTGGACTTCCTGACCGGCCGCCACCAGGTGGTGAAATTAGGAAACAACACCTCCACTTCTCGGATCCTCAACACTGGGGCCCCACAAGGGTGCGTGCTCAGCCCCCTCCTGTACTCCCTGTTCACCTATGACTGTGTGGCCAAGCATGCCTCCAACTCAATCATCAAGTTTGCAGACGACACAACAGAAGTAGGCTTGATTACCAACAATGACGAGACAGCCTACAGGGAGGAGGTGAGGGCTCAGGGAGTGTGGTGCCAGGAAAATAACCTCCCAGTCAACGTCAACAAAACAAAGGAGGACTTTGATCGTGGACTTCAGGAAACAGCAGAGGGAGCACCCCCCTATCCACATCGACGGGACCGCAGTGGAGAAGGTGAAAAGCCTGAGGAGGCTGAAGAAATCTGGCTTGGCACCTAAAACCCTCACAAACTTTTACAGATGCACAATCGAGAGCATCCTGTCGGGCTGTATCACCGCCTGCTACAGCAACTGCACCGCCCGCAACTGCAGGGCTCTCCAGAGGGTGGTGCAGTCTGCCTAACGCATCAACAGTGACAAACTACCTGCTCTCCAGGACACCTACAGCACCCGATGTCACAGGAAGGCCAAAAAGAACATCAAGGACAACAACCATCCAGAAGGCGAGGTCAGTACAGGTGCATCAAAGCTGGGACCGAGAGACTGAAAAAAAGCTTCTATCTCAAGGCCATCAGACTGTTATAAATAGCCATCACTAGCACATTATGGGCTGCTGCCTATATAAATAGAGTTGAAATCACTGGCCACTATTCTATTCTACTGTATCTTAGTCTATGCTGTTCTGAATTTACTCGTCCATATATTTATATATTCTTAATTCCATCCCTTTACTTAGATTTGTGTGTATTGGGTATTTGTTAGATTTGTTACTTGTTAGATGTTACGGCACTGTCGGAGAAAGAAACACAAGCGTTTCGCTACACCCGCAATAACATCTGCTAAACACGTGTACGTGACCAATAACATTTGATTTAGATTTTTGAATGAAGCTGTGACTGCCTTGCCCTGGGTGGTGTTAGGGCTCTATTCAAACTGTGACTGCCTTGCCCTGGGTGGTGTTAGGGCTCTATTCCCTTTGTAAAGCTGAAGAGTTAAATATTCTGTGATTTGAATTAAAGGTAATTTCCGATTAATTCTAACCCTCCATACTAATGTTAAAGCAGTGTATTTACATTATTCATCCTGTGCCCACACACTTGCAATTCTGAAAAGTGAAAACATAACTGGTAGTAGTTGTAGGTTTTTATACAGTACCCAAGACCAGTCTATGAGCTACTTTGACCATTGGAAAAAGAGCTACTGTGAAAATACTGCAATGTGGGTTTGATTGAATTGAGACCAGGGTCTCTTGCTGGAGAGACAGCAGAGTTGTCACGCCCTGATCTGTTTCACCTGTCCTTGTGCTTGTCTCCACCCCCTTCAGGTGTCGTCCATCTTCCTCACTTATCCTCTGGGTATTTATACCTGTGTTTTCTGTCTGTCGGTGCCAGTTCGTCTTGTTTGTCAAGTTTACCAGCGTTTGTCCTGTCAGATCCTGTCTTTTCCCAGCCTCTCTTTTTCTCGTCCTCCTGGTTTTTGACCCTTGCCTGCCCTGACCTTGTACCCTCCCACATGACCACTCTGCCTGTCCCTGACCCTGAGCCTGCCTGCCGTCCTGTACCTTTGCTCCTACTCTGGATTATCGACCCCTGCCTGCCTTGACCTGTCCTTTGCCTGCCCCTGTTGCTATAATAAACATTGTTACTTCACACAGTCTGCACTTGGGTCTACCTTGATACCCGATAAGAATAGACAGGAGAGTAGACCGGTGAGGATACAGGAGAGTATTTAGGTTTTCGAGACTATAAATTAATGGCCTCTCCCTGTAGGACCTGAAGGCTGAATGGCCTCTCCCCTGTAGGACCTGAAGGCTGAATGGCCTATCCCCTGTAGGACCTGAAGGCTGAATGGCCTCTCCCCCTGTAGGACCTGAAGGCTGAATGGCCTCTCCCCCTGTAGGACCTGAAGGCTGAATAGCCTCTCCCCCTGTAGGACCTGAAGGCTGAATGGCCTCTCCCCTGTAGGACCTGAAGGCTGAATGGCCTCTCCACTGTAGGCCTTGAAGGCTGAATGGCCTCTCCCCGTAGGACCTGAAGGCTGTATGGCCTCTCCCCCATAGGAACTGATGGCTGAATGGACTCTCCCCGTAGGACCTGAAGGCTGAATGGCCTCTCCCCTGTAGGACCTGAAGGCTGTATGGCCTCTCCCCCACAGGACCTGAAGGCTGAATGGCATCTCCCCTGTAGGACCTGAAGGCTGAATGGCCTCTCCCCCATAGGACCTGAAGGCTGAATGGCTTCTCCCCCGTAGGACCTGAAGGCTGTTGACATGCATATATAATCCACCTGACCTGTCTGCTGATCTAATCTCAGTCCTGAGCCATCTCAAGATGATTGAGAGATGTTTTCAAAGACTCCACTGTTATTAGTGCTGATGAATAAATCTGTTATCAACTACTAATTACGACTATTAATAACCTGGGGGAGGAGAGATGGGGGTGGAGGGAAGACAAAGGGAGAGGATGGAGAGAGCAGAGGGAGAAGTCAGACACATTGAATAACAGATTCATTACATTAAACAACAAATAGTCCTTACTGCTATTAGCCAATAGAAACGCATTGAATAACAGATAGTTCTTATTGCTATTAGTCCATAGAAACACATTGAATAACAGATAGTCCTTATTGCTATTAGCCCATAGAAACACATTGAATAACAGATAGTCCTTACTGCTATTAGTCCATAGAAACACATTGAATAACAAATAGTCCTTACTGCTATTAGCCCATAGAATCACATTGAATAACAGATCGTCCTTACTGCTATTAGTCCATAGAAACACATTGAATAACAGATAGTCCTTACTGCTATTAGCCCATAGAGACACATTGAATAACAGATCGTCCTTAATATTAATATTAAAGGGAATTTGTTCTGAAGTGTCTGTCCTATATCTAAGAGATCAGCAAACATTTTTACATTTTTATATGTATTTAACCACATATTTTTTGGCATTAAACAGTCTTCATATATACTTCCATTCAACTGGTACAGGGATACCTTCAGACCAGTCTGGTGAGGCCTGTGGGCGTCCTGGAGCAAAACATATTACTGTCATATTAGTTTGTAGCTCAAGCAGTTCGGACGCTGCAGACAGAAGATGGAAGATTGGCTGAACCGACTTCAGACGAGTCTCAGGATGCTTTGTGGGGGTTGTCGAGCAAAACGGAGAACACCATTGTTTTCGTCTCTTCTTTCCACAGAAGGGGCATAATAGTTTGTAGGCAACACAGTTCGGACAGACGACTTTGTGAGAAGAACGATTTTCAGGATGTCTCATGGTCTGAAAAACACAGCTCTAGCTCTGTCACCTTTCACCGTAGATGTGGAAGTGCGACGTGGACGGATGTGGTGGATCGAGACGAACCCAGTGCTAAAAAAAGGTCTCTTGTTTAAACTGACGGATTCTGATGGGAAATGTTTTTTTTTGCTAATTAGATTTCCGCAGGGGCACAGACATCGACCTTAGGGGTTAACTCAGCCAGAGAGGGTAGCTCTAGACTCTTAAATTAGCCAGAGAGAGACAGACAGCTGTACAACGACCCCTGGAGACAGCTCTTCACCCTTAACTCAGCCAGACAGACAGTTCTAGAACTACACCTGGAGACAGCTCTTCATCCTTAACTCAGCCAGACAGACAGACAGACAGTTCTAGAACTACACCTGGAGACAGCTCTTCACCCTTAATTCAGCCAGGCAGACAGTTCTAGAACTACCCCTGGAGACAGCTCCTCACCCTTAACTCAGCCAGACAGACAGTTCTAGAACTACATCTGGAGACAGCTCCTCACCCTTAACTCAGCCAGACAGACAGTTCTAGAACTACACCTGGAGACAGCTCCTCACCCTTAACTCAGCCAGACAGACAGTTCTAGAACTACATCTGGTGAGTTCCTGCAAAACAGGAATGTCAGTGTTCTGCCATGGCCAGCGAAGAGACCTGTTGGATCAGAGGGTGAGGGCTAGGGCCATTCCCCCAGAAATGTCTGGAAAGTTGCAGGTGCCTTGATGGAAGAGTGGGGTAACATCTCACAGCAAGAACTGGCAAACCTGGTGCAGTCCATGAGGAGGATATGCACTACTTAATGCAGCTGGTGGCCACACCAGATTCTGACTGTTACTTTTGATTTGACTCCCCCTTTGATCAGGGACACATTATTCAATTTCTGTTAGTCACATGTCTGTAGAACTTGTTCAGTTTATATCTCAGTTGTTGAATCTTGTTATTTTCATACAAATATTTACACATGTTAAGTGTGCTGAAAATAAACGCAGTTGAGAGTTATAGGACATTTCTTTTTTGCTGAGTTTATATACTGTATTTAATATATTGCATCTTGCCTGTGCAAGATCTTCCGATCTGCCATTGCTCATCCATATATTTATATTTACAGTTGAGCTCGAAAGTTCACATACACCTTAGCCAAATATATTTAAACTCAGTTTTTCATCATTCTTGAAATGAAATCCTAGTAAAAATTCCCTGTTTTAGGTCAATTAGGATCACCACTTTATTTTAAGAATGTGAAATGTCAGAATAATAGTAGATAGAATTATTTATTTCTGCTTTTATTTCTTTCATCACATTACCAGTGGGTCAGAAGTTTACATACACTCAATTAGTATTTGGTAGCATTGCCTTTAAATTGTTAAACTTCAGTCAAACGTTTCGGGTAGCCTTCCACAAGCTTACCACAATAA
The DNA here is from genome assembly GCF_018296145.1 of Oncorhynchus tshawytscha. Lineage (NCBI taxonomy): Eukaryota > Metazoa > Chordata > Actinopteri > Salmoniformes > Salmonidae > Oncorhynchus > Oncorhynchus tshawytscha. The sequence goes on from NC_056435.1 coordinate 76,335,446, forward strand.
GTTGGGTGAATTTTGGCACATTCCTCCTGACAGAGCTGGTGTAACTGAGTCAGGTTTGTAGGCCTCCTTGCTCGCACACGCTTTGTCAGTTCTGCCCTCAAATTTTCTATACGATTGAGGTCAGGGCTTTGTGATGGCCACCCAAAAACTTGACTTAGTTGTCCTTAAGCCATTTTGCCACAACTTTGGAAGATTGCTTGGGGTCATGGTCCATTTGTAAGACCCATTTGCGACCAAGCTTTAACTGACTGATGTCTTGAGAAGTTACTTCAATATATCCACATCATTTTCCTACCTCATAATGCCATCTATTTTGTGAAGTGCACCAGTCCCTCCTGCAGCAATGCACCCCTACAACATGATGCTGCCACCCCCATGCTTCACAGTTGGGATGGTGTTCTTCGGCTTGCAAGCCTCCCCCTTTTTCCTCCAAACATTACGATGGTCATTATGGCCAAACAGTTCTATTTTTGTTTCATCAGACCAGAGGACATTTCTCCAAAAAGTTTGATCTTTGTCCCCATGTCCAGTTTCAAACTGTAGTCTGGCATTTTTTATGGTGGTTTTGGAGCAGTGGCTTCTTCCTTGCTGAGCTGCTTTTCAGGTTATGTCGATATTGGACTCGTTTTACTGTGGCTATAGATACTTTTGTACCTGTTTCCTCGAGCATCATCACAAGATCCTTTGCTGTTGTTCTGGGATTGATTTAGACTTCTCGCACCAAAGTATGTTCATCTCTAGGAGACAGAACGCTTCTCCTTCCTGAGTGGTATGATGGCTGCGTGGTCCCATGGTGTTTATACTTGCGTACTATTGTTTGTACAGATGAACATGGTACCTTCAGGCGTTTGGAAATTGCTTCCAAGGATGAACTAGACTTGTGGAGGTCTACAATATTTTTCTAAAATCTTGGCTGATTTCTTTAGACTTTCCCATGATGTCAAGCAAAGAGGCACTGAGTTTGAAGGTAGGCCTTGAAATACATCCACAGGTACACCTCCAATTGACTCAAATGATGTTAATTAGCCTATCAGAATCTTCTAAAGTCATGACATCATTTTCTGGAATTGTCCAAGCTGTTTAAAGCTACAGTCAACTTAGTGTATGTAAACTTCTGACCCACTGGAATTGTGATACAGTTAATTATAAGTGAAATAATCTGTCTGTAAACAATTGTTGGAAAAATGACTTGTGTCATGCACAAAGTAGAGGTCCTAACCTACTTGCCAAAAATATAGTTTGTTATCAAGACATTTGTGGAGTGGTTGAAAAACGAGTTCTAATGACTCTAATCTATGTGTATGTAAATTTCCAACTTCAACTGTATATATTCTTATTCCATTCCTTTACTTAGATTTGTGTGTATTAGGTAGTTGTAGTGGAATTGTTAGATTACTTCTTAGATACTGCTGCACTGTCTGAACTAGAAGCAGAAGCATTTCGCTACACTCACAACCATGTGTATGTAATATTTGATTTGACATGTAACATATAGGATTTATCCTTAGTCTCTTGGGACTTTCATTGAGACCTTTCATCATATGCAAACAGGCTTTAACAGCTTTCCATATCCGAGGACAGAAAACATCACAGTCTTCATTATACTCAAATTAGACAGCACTGAATATTATGTTGTTATTATCTCTCTGTCCTCAAAGTTGAATCCTTAGGGACTAGAACTGGAGAATATTTTCTTAATGTCCTCCCTCAATATGACCTGACTTGTCCAGTTGCCTACACTCTCCCTTTACTGACAGCTGGAGCTGCAATGTCACCCTTTTCTGTGGCTGATACCTACAAATGTGTTTTTAATTTACAATGATTACATCATGATAGCTAGCTGACAGAAAGTTAGGTGGTTGATGACATTAAATCATTGTCGAATGGGGGCACAATGTCTCCCGACCCCTCCTGTCTCAGCCTCCAGTATTTATGATGCAGTAGTTTATGTGTTGGGGGGCTAGGGTCAGACTGTTATATCTGGAGTATTTCTCCTGTCTTATCCAGTGTCCTGTGTGAATGTAACTTCTTATGGATAGGGGAGACGCTAGCGTCTCAACTGGCCAATTGCCAGGGGAAATGCAGAGCGCCAGATTCAAATAAAATGCAATAAAATTCTAACTTTCATTAAATCACACATGTAAGATACTCAATTAAAGCTACCCTCATTGTGAATCCAGCCAACATGTCAGATTTAAAAAAATGCTTTTCGGCGAAAGCATAAGAAGCTATTATCTGATAGCCTGCACCCATCTGCACCAGCAGTAAACAAAGGAGTTAGCATAGCAGGTGCTACACAAAATGCTAAAATAAAATATAAAATATGCATAACCTTTGACGAGCTTCTTTTGTTGGCTCTCCCTAATCCTTCCTTCTTTCTCTCTCTGAGGACCTGAGCCCTAGGACCATGCCTCAGGACCTCCTGGCCTGATGACTCCTTGCTGTCCCCAGTCCACCTGGCCGTGCTGCTGCTCCAGTATCAACTGTTCTGCCTGCGGCTATGGAACTCTGACCTGTTCACCGGACGTGCTACCTGTCCCAGACCTGCTGTTTCCAACTCCCTAGAGACAGCAGATCGGCTATGAAAAGCCAACTGACATTTACTCCTGAGGTGCTGACCTGATGCATCCACTGTGATTATTATTATTTGACCCTGCTGGTCATCTACGAAGATTTGAACATCATGGCCATGTTCTGTTATCTTAATTGGGATAGGGGGCAGTATTTTCACGTCCAGATGAAAAGTGTGTCCAAAGTAAACTGCCTGCTACTCAGGCCCAGAAGCTAAGATATACAGTGCCTTGCGAAAGTATTCGGCCCCCTTGAACTTTGCGACCTTTTGCCACATTTCAGGCTTCAAACATAAAGATATAAAACTGTATTTTTTTGTGAATAATCAACAACAAGTGGGACACAATCATGAAGTGGAACAACATTTATTGGATATTTCAAACTTTTTTAACAAATCAAAAACTGAAAAATTGGGCGTGCAAAATTATTCGGCCCCCTTAAGTTAATACTTTGTAGCGCCACCTTTTGCTGCGATTACAGCTGTAAGTCGCTTGGGGTATGTCTCTATCAGTTTTGCACATCGAGAGACTGAAATTTTTCCCATTCCTCCTTGCAAAACAGCTCGAGCTCAGTGAGGTTGGATGGAGAGCATTTGTGAACAGCAGTTTTCAGTTCTTTCCACAGATTCTCGATTGGATTCAGGTCTGGACTTTGACTTGGCCATTCTAACACCTGGATATGTTTATTTTTGAACCATTCCATTGTAGATTTTGCTTTATGTTTTGGATCATTGTCTTGTAGGAAGACAAATCTCCGTCCCAGTCTCAGGTCTTTTGCAGACTCCATCAGGTTTTCTTCCAGAATGGTCCTGTATTTGGCTCCATCCATCTTCCCATCAATTTTAACCATCTTCCCTGTCCCTGCTGAAGAAAAGCAGGCCCAAACCATGATGCTGCCACCACCATGTTTGACAGTGGGGATGGTGTGTTCAGGGTGATGAGCTGTGTTGCTTTTACGCCAAACATAACGTTTTGCATTGTTGCCAAAAAGTTAAATTTTGGTTTCATCTGACCAGAGCACCTTCTTCCACATGTTTGGTGTGTCTCCCAGGTGGCTTTTGGCAAACTTTAAACGACACCTTTTATGGATATCTTTAAGAAATGGCTTTCTTCTTGCCACTCTTCCATAAAGGCCAGATTTGTGCAATATACGACTGATTGTTGTCCTATGGACAGAGTCTCCCACCTCAGCTGTAGATCTCTGCAGTTCATCCAGAGTGATCATGGGCCTCTTGGCTGCATCTCTGATCAAATCAAATCAAATCAAATGTATTTATATAGCCCTTCGTACATCAGCTGATATCTCAAAGTGCTGTACAGAAACCCAGCCTAAAACCCCAAACAGCAAGCAATGCAGGTGTAGAAGCACGGTGGCTAGGAAAAACTCCCTAGAAAGGCCAAAACCTAGGAAGAAACCTAGAGAGGAACCAGGCTATGTGGGGTGGCCAGTCCTCTTCTGGCTGTGCCAGGTGGAGATTATAACAGAACATGGCCAAGATGTTCAAATGTTCATAAATGACCAGCATGGTCGAATAATAATAATGCAGAACAGTTGAAACTGGAGCAGCAGCACAGTCAGGTGGAAGTTGAAACTGGAGCAGCAGCATGGCCAGGTGGACTGGGGACAGCAAGGAGTCATCATGTCAGGTAGTCCTGGGGCATGGTCCTAGGGCTCAGGTCAGTTGAAACTGGAACAGAAGCATGGCCAGGTGGACTGGGGACAGCAAGGAGTCATCATGTCAGGTAGTCCTGGGGCATGGTCCTAGGGCTCAGGTCCTCCGAGAGAGAGAAAGAAAGAGAGAAGGAGAGAATTAGAGAACGCACACTTAGATTCACACAGGACACCGAATAGGAAAGGAGAAGTTCTCCAGATATAACAAACTGACCCCAGCCCCCCGACACATAAACTACTGCAGCATAAATACTGGAGGCTGAGACAGGAGGGGTCAGGAGACACTGTGGCCCCATCCGAGGACACCACCGGACAGGGCCAAACAGGAAGGATATAACCCCACCCACTTTGCCAAAGCACAGCCCCCACACCGCTAGAGGGATATCTTCAACCACCAACTTACCATCCTGAGACAAGGCTGAGTATAGCCAACAAAGATCTCCGCCACGGCACAAGCCAAGGGGGGGGCGCCAACCCAGACAGGATGACCACAACAGTGAATCAACCCACTCAGGTGACGCACCCCCTCCAGGGACGGCATGAGAGAGCCCCAGCAAGCCAGTGACTCAGCCCCTGTAATAGGGTTAGAGGCAGAGAATCCCAGTGGAAAGAGGGGAACCGGCCAGGCAGAGACAGCAAGGGCGGTTCGTTGCTCCAGAGCCTTTCCGTTCACCTTCCCACTCCTGGGCCAGACTACACTCAATCATATGACCCACTGAAGAGATGAGTCTTCAGTAAAGACTTAAAGGTTGAGACCGAGTTTGCGTCTCTGACATGGGTAGGCAGACCGTTCCATAAAAATGGAGCTCTATAGGAGAAAGCCCTGCCTCCAGCTGTTTGCTTAGAAATTCTAGGGACAATTAGGAGGCCTGCGTCTTGTGACCGTAGCGTACGTGTAGGTATGTACGGCAGGACCAAATCAGAGAGATAGGTAGGAGCAAGCCCATGTAATGCTTTGTAGGTTAGCAGTAAAACCTTGAAATCAGCCCTTGCTTTGACATGAAGCCAGTGTAGAGAGGCTAGCACTGGAGTAATATGATCAAATTTTTGGGTTCTAGTCAGGATTCTAGCAGCCGTATTTAGCACTAACTGAAGTTTATTTTGTGCTTTATCCGGGTAGCCGGAAAATAGAGCATTGCAGTAGTCTAACCTAGAAGTGACAAAAGCATGGATTAATTTTTCTGCATTATTTTTGGACAGAAAGTTTCTGATTTTTGCAATGTTACGTAGATGGAAAAAAGCTGTCCTCGAAATGGTCTTGATATGTTCTTCAAAAGAGAGATCAGGGTCCAGAGTAACGCCGAGGTCCTTCACAGTTTTATTTGAGACGACGTACAACCATTAAGATTAATTGTCAGATTCAACAGAAGATCTCTTTGTTTCTTGGGACCTAGAACAAGCATCTCTGTTTTGTCCAAGTTTAATAGTAGAAAGTTTGCAGCCATCCACTTCCTTATGTCTGAAACACATGCTTCTAGCGAGGGCAATTTTGGGGCTTCACCATGTTTCATTGAAATGTACAGCTGTGTGTCATCCGCATAGCAGTGAAAGTTTACATTATGTTTTCGAATAACATCCCCAAGAGGTAAAATATATAGTGAAAACAATAGTGGTCCTAAAACGGAACCTTGAGGAACACCGAAATTTACAGTTGATTTGTCAGAGGACAAACCATTCACAGAGACAAACTGATATCTTTCCGACAGATAAGATCTAAACCAGGCTAGAACATGTCCGTGTAGACCAATTTGGGTTTCCAATCTCTCCAAAAGAATGTGGTGATCGATGGTATCAAAAGCAGCACTAAGGTCTAGGAGCACGAGGACAGATGCAGAGCCTCGGTCCGATGCCATTAAAATGTCATTTACCACCTTCACAAGTGCCGTCTCAGTGCTATGATGGGGTCTAAAACCAGACTGAAGCATTTCGTATACATTGTTTGTCTTCAGGAAGGCAGTGAGTTGCTGAGCAACAGCCTTCTCTAAGATTTTTGAGAGGAATGGAAGATTTGATATAGGCCGATAGTTTTTTATATTTTCTGGGTCAAGGTTTGGCTTTTTCAAGAGAGGCTTTATTACTGCCACTTTTAGTGAGTTTGGGACACATCCAGTGGATAGAGAGCCGTTTATTATGTTCAACATAGGAGGGCCAAGCACAGGAAGCAGCTCTTTCAGTAGTTTAGTTGGAATAGGGTCCAGTATGCAGCTTGAAGGTTTTGAGGCCATGATTATTTTCATCATTGTGTCAAGAGATATAGTACTAAAACACTTGAGCGTCTCTCTTGATCCTAGGTCCTGGCAGAGTTGTGCAGACTCAGGACAACTGAGGTTTGGAGGAATACGCAGGTTTAAAGAGGAGTCCGTAATTTGCTTTCTAATAATCATAATCTTTTCCTCAAAGAAGTTCATGAATTTATCACTGCTAAAGTGAAAGTCATCCTCTCTTGGGGAATGCTGCTTTTTAGTTAGCTTTGCGACAGTATCAAAAAGGAATTTCGGATTGTTCTTATTTTCCTCAATTAAGTTAGAAAAATAGGATGATCGAGCAGCAGTAAGGGCTCTTCGGTACTGCACGGTACCGTCCTTCCAAGCTAGTCGGAAGCCTTCCAGTTTGGTGTGGCGCCATTTCCGTTCCAATTTTCTGGAAGCTTGCTTCAGAGCTCGGGTATTTTCTGTGTACCAGGGAGCTAGTTTCTTATGAAATTTGTTTTAGTTTTTAGGGGTGCAACTGCATCTAGGGTATTGCGCAAGGTTAAATTGAGATCCTCCGTTAGGTGGTTAACTGATTTTTGTCCTCTGGCGTCCTTGGGTAGGCAGAGGGAGTCTGGAAGGGCATCAAGGAATCTTTGTGTTGTCTGTGAATTTATAGCACGACTTTTGATGTTCCTTGGTTGGGGTCTGAGCAGATTATTTGTTGCAATTGCAAACGTAATAAAATGGTGGTCCGATAGTCCAGGATTATGAGGAAAAACATTAAGATCCACCACATTTATTCCATGGGACAAAACTAGGTCCAGCGTATGACTGTGACAGTGAGTGGGTCCAGAGACATGTTGGACAAAACCCACTGAGTCGATGATGGCTCCGAAAGCCTTTTGGAGTGGGTCTGTGGACTTTTCCATGTGAATATTAAAGTCACCAAAGATTAGAATATTATCTGCTATGACTACAAGGTCCGATAGGAATTCAGGGAACTCAGTGAGAAACGCTGTATATGGCCCAGGAGGCCTGTAAACAGTAGCTATAAAAAGTGATTGAGTAGGCTGCATAGATTTCATGACTAGAAGCTCAAAAGACGAAAACGTCATTTTTTTTTTGTAAATTGAAATTTGCTATCGTAAATGTTAGCAACACCTCCGCCTTTGCGGGATGCACGGGGGATATAGTCAGTAGTGTAGCCAGGAGGTGAGGCCTCATTTAAAACAGTAAATTCATCAGGCTTAAGCCATGTTTCAGTCAGGCCAATCACATCAAGATTATGATCAGTGATTAGTTCATTGACTATAATTGCCTTTGAAGTAAGGGATCTAACATTAAGTAGCCCTATTTTGAGATGTGAGGTATCATGATCTCTTTCAGTAATGACAGGAATGGAGGTGGTCTTTATCCTAGTGAGATTGCTAAGGCGAACACCGCCATGTTTAGTTTTGCCCAACCTAGGTTGAGGCACAGACACGGTCTCAATGGTGATAGCTGAGCTGACTACACTGACTGTGCTAGTGGCAGACTCCACTATGCTGGCAGGCTGGCTAACAGCCTGCTGCCTGGCCTGCACCCTATTTCATTGTGGAGCTAGAGGAGTTAGAGCCCTGTCTATGTTGGTAGATAAGATGAGAGCACCCCTCCAGCTAGGATGGAGTCCGTCACTCCTCAGCAGGTCAGGCTTGGTCCTGTTTGTGGGTGAGTCCCAGAAAGAGGGCCAATTATCTACAAATTCTAGCATTTGGGAGGGGCAGAAAACAGTTTTCAACCAGCGATTGAGTTGTGAGACTCTGCTGTAGAGCTCATCACTCCCCCTAACTGGGAGGGGGCCAGAGACAATTACTTGATGCCGACACATCTTTCTAGCTGATATGCACGCAGAAGCTATGTTGCGCTTGGTGATCTCTGACTGTTTCATCCTAACATCGTTGGTGCCGACGTGGATAACAATATCTCTATACTCTCTACACTCGCCAGTTTTAGCTTTAGCCAGCACCATCTTCAGATTAGCCTTAACGTCGGTAGCCCTGCCCCCGGGTAAACAGTGTATGATCGCTGGATGATTTGCTTTAAGTCTAATACTGCGGGTAATGGAGTCGCCAATGACTAGAGTTTTCAATTTGTCAAAGCTAATGGTGGGAAGCTTCGGCGTCTCAGACCCCGTAACGGGAGGAGTAGAGACCAGAGAAGACTCGGCCTCTGACTCCGACTCAAATCAAATCAAATCAAATTTTATTTGTCACATACGCTGCTTAATGGGGAAAAACCGGTTGAAAGTTTCTGTCGGCTGAATGAGCGACACCGGTTGAGCGTTCCTACAGCATTTCCTTCCAGAAACCGTGAGAAAGTTGTCCGGCTGCGGGGACTGTGCCAGGGGATTTATACTACTATCTGTACTTACTGGTGGCACAGACGCTGTTTCATCCTTTCCTACACTGAAATTACCCTTGCCTAACGATTGCGTCTGAAGCTGGGCTTGCAGCACAGCTATCCTCGCCGTAAGGCGAGTACAGCGGCTGCAATTAGAAGGCATCATGTTAATGTTACTACTTAATGTTACTACTTAGCTTCGGCTGTTGGAGGTCCTGACGAATCGTGTCCAGATAAAGCGTCCGGAGTGAAAAAGTTGAGGAAAAAATAAATAAATATATGAACGGTAATTAAAAAGTGAAAACCGTAAAGTTGTCAGGTAGCAAAACAGGTTGGCAACAAAACGCACAGCAACTCGAAAACAAGCCTGCAAGTTGTGACCGGAAATGACGATACCAATACCAATACAGATCAGTCTTCTCCTTGTAATGAGCTGAAAGTTTAGAGGGACGGCCAGGTCTTGGTAGATTTGCAGTGGTCTGATACTCCTTCCATTTCAATATTATCGCTTGCACAGTGCTCCTTGGGATGTTTAAAGCTTGGGAAATCTTTTTGTATCCAAATCCGGCTTTAAACTTCTTCACAACAGTATCTCGGACCTGCCTGGTGTGTTCCTTGTTCTTCATGATGCGCTCTGCGCTTTTAACGGACCTCTGAGACTATCACAGTGCAGGTGCATTTATACGGAGACTTGATTACACAAAGGTGGATTGTATTTATCATCATTAGTCATTTAGGTCAACATTGGATCATTCAGAGATCCTCACTGAACTTCTGGAGAGAGTTTGCTGCACTGAAAGTAAAGGGGCTGAATAATTTTGCACGCCCAATTTTTCAGTTTTTGATTTGTTAAAAAAAATGTAAATATCCAATAAATGTCGTTCCACTTCATGATTGTGTCCCACTTATTGTTGATTCTTCACAAAAAAATACAGTTTTATATCTTTATGTTTGAAGCCTGAAATGTGGCAAAAGGTTGCAAAGTTCAAGGGGGCCGAATACTTTCGCAAGGCACTGTACATATTATTAGTAGATTTGGATTGAAAACACTCTGAAGTTTCTAAAACTGTTTGAATGATGTCTGTGAGTGTAACTGAACTTGTTTGGCAGGCGAAACCCAGAGGACAAAACATTCAGAATTTTTCTCTCTCTTTTCAATGTGATTTCATTGGGAATCCAGATTTCTAAGGGACTTGCTTGCAGTTCCTATCGCTTCCACTAGATGCCAACAGTCTTTTGAAATTGGTTAATGTTCAGAACGAGGGTCGAGTCTAGTGTACTGTTGTGGTTGGGGCGCGCGACTTGAAAGCTCGCTCCTCTTTGTTTTCGTCCGGTATTGAACACAGTTTATCCTGTCTTAAATGTAATTGATTATTTACGTTTAAAAATACCTAAAGATGGATTAGGAAAGTTGTTTGAAATGTTTGGACAAAAATTACAGATCATTTATGAGATATTTTGTAGTCATGTTGCGCAAGTTGGAACAGGTGTTTTTCTGGATCAAACGCACCAAGTAAATGGACATTTTGGATATATATCGACGGAATTAATCGAACAAAAGGACCATTTGTGATATTTATGGGACATATTGGAGTGCCAACAGAAGAAGATCTTCAAAGGTAAGGCATGAATTATATCTATATTTCTGAGTTTGCTTCTGGCGGGTTGAAATATGATTGTCATGTGTTTGTTTGATGGGGTGCTGTCCTCAGAGAATAGCATGGTTTGCTTTCGCCGTAAAGCCTTTTTGAAATCTGACATGTTGGCTGGATTCACAACATGTGTAGCTTTAATTTGGTGTGTTGCATATATGATTTCATGAAAGTTTAATTTTTATAGTAATTTATTTGAATTTGGCGCTCTGCATTTTCACTGGGTGTTGGCCAGGTGGGACGCTAGCGTCTCACATATCCCAGAGAAGTTATAAACTCCACCCAGCACAGCCAGAAGAGGACTGGCCACCACTCATAGCCTGGTTCCTCTCTAGGTTTCTTCCTAGGTTCTGGCCTTTCTAGGGAGTTTTTCCGAGCCACCGTGCTTCTACACCTGCATTTCTTGCTGTTTGGGGTTTTAGGCTGGGTTTCTGTACAGCACTTTTTTATTTTATTTTATTCAGCTGATATAAGAAGGGTTTTATAAATATATTTGATTTGATTAAATCACTTAGCTAAACGCTGTGTAAAATTAGCTATCTAACTGCTCAGTTAGCCATCAAAGTGGCCTACTGTAGCCAGTTAGCTAGCTAATAATACATATTTTTTTGGACATTTCCAAAATCTATTAACTTCAATTTATTTGAATGGGTTCTCCCTTTGCCTTAGTTTTTTGGGTCCTTACAAAAACAAAGTAATGGGCACTCTTCACAATATATTCTGGGGTAACAAAGCGTAGCCAGCGGCCGTGTGGACAAAAGGAAAAAAAGTGTGTTTGTCACCAGAGCAGTTTCAAACTTTTTGTGATGTTTGACTTTACCCCTTTTGAGTCAGTTTCCGCGGCCTGTCTGTTTCAGCTAGAGATATCTGTTTCCGCGGCCTGTCTGTTTCAGCTAGAGATATATGTTTCTGCGGCCTGTCTGTTTCAGCTAGAGATATATGTTTCTGCGGCCTGTCTGTTTCAGCTAGAGATATATGTTTCTGCGGCCTGTCTGTTTCAGCTAGAGACATCTGTTTTTTGCATGGGATGCATCTCACTCAAGGACACTTGTACTGACAGTTGTGGCTGCTTTGTGTGATATATTGTTGTCTCTACCTTCTTGCTCTTTGTGCTGTTGTCTGTGCCAAATAATGTTTGTCCCATGTTTTGTGCTGTTACCATGTTGTGTTGCTTCCATGTTGTTGTTATGTTGTGCTGCTACCATGCTGTGTTGTCATGTGTTGCTGCCTTGCTATGTTGTTGTCTTAAGTCTATCTGTATGTAGTGTTGTGTTGTCTCTCTTGTTGTGATGTGTGTTTTGTCCTATATTTATATTGTATTTATTTTTTAAATCCCAGGCCCCTGTTCCTGCATGAGGCCTTTTACCTTTTGGTAGGCTGTCATTGTAAATAAGAATTTCTTCTTAACTGACTTGCCTAGTTAAATAAAAGTAAAAATACATAAAAATCCACCGCATCAGAGGTGAAAGGTGTCGGAGTTACAGCGGAGTTCCTCAGACTATGACACATCCTGAAAATCGGTCTTCTTATGAAAACGTCTGCAGCATCAGAACGGTTTGGCCTGCACACTATTATGACCCTCTATGGAAAAGTGCAACTAACAAGATTTGCTTTAAGGTAGCCCGGTACCCATTTACATAATGAGTAGACATATATGTGGAAGTAGTTTAGTAACTAAAAAAAGGGTTAAAGACACTATATATGTGGACACCCTTTCAAACTAGTGGATTCGGCTATTTCAGCCGTAGCTGACAGGTGTATAAAATCGAGCACAGAGCCATGCAATCTCCATAGACAAACATTGACAGTAAAATGGCCTTACTGAAAAGCTCAGTGAAATCTTAACGCTACATTATACAATGACATTCTAGGCGATTATGTGCTTCCTTGTGGCAACAGTTTGGGAAAGGCCCTTTCCTGTTTCAGCATGACAATGCCTGACAATCCCCTGTGCACAAAGCAAGTTCCATACAGAAATGGTTTGTCGCAATTGATTGGCCTGCACAGAGCCCTGACCTTAACCCCATCGAACACCTTTGGAATGAATTGGAATTCCGACTGCTAGCCAGGCCTAATCGCCCAACATCAGTGCCCAACCTCACTAATGCTCTTGTGGCTAAATGGAAGCAAGTCCCCTCAGAAATGTTCCAACATCTAGTAGAAAGCCTTCCCAGAAGAGTGGAGGCTGTTATAGCAGCAAAGGGGGGACCAACTCCATACTATAGGCAATGATGGCCTACAACGACGCCCCCCCCCCCACCCACCAGTCTCAGTCTCTAAAGGAGTATTACAAGTGTTGCTCCCGCTCGATAGGCAGTTTTAATATCTGACTGAAAGTGTCTAATTAAATCAATGGGGGCCACGCGGATGGTAATTAAACCAATATTGCTGTTTAGATACTGTAGCTGGCTGACTAACTTACAATCACAAAGAAATTGCTGACATGGGCAAATCGAGTGACTGTCTATTCTATTTTTCTAACTCTTAACATTAAGTTGAGACCCGCGAGTGTGTAAGAACATGTTGTAGTGTGTCACATCATGTTGTAGTGTGGAACTACATGTTGTAGTGTGGAACTACATGTTGTAGTGTGGAACTACATGTTGTAGTGTGGAACTACATGTTGTAGTGTGGAACTACATGTTGTAGTGTGTCACATCATGTTGTAGTGTGTCACATCATGTTGTAGTGTGGAACTACATGTTGTAGTGTGTCACATCATGTTGTAGTGTGGAACTACATGTTGTAGTGTGTCACATCATGTTGTAGTGTGGAACTACATGTTGTAGTGTGGAACTACATGTTGTAGTGTGGAACTACATGTTGTAGTGTGTCACATCATGTTGTAGTGTGTAACAACATGTTGTAGTGTGTCACATCATGTTGTAGTGTGGAACTACATGTTGTAGTGTGGAACTACATGTTGTAGTGTGGAACTACATGTTGTAGTGTGGAACTACATGTTGTAGTGTGGAACTACATGTTGTAGTGTGTCACATCATGTTGTAGTGTGGAACTACATGTTGTAGTGTGGAACTACATGTTGTAGTGTGTCACATCATGTTGTAGTGTGTCACATCATGTTGTAGTGTGGAACTACATGTTGTAGTGTGGAACTACATGTTGTAGTGTGGAACTACATGTTGTAGTGTGGAACTACATGTTGTAGTGTGGAACTACATGTTGTAGTGTGGAACTACATGTTGTAGTGTGTCACATCATGTTGTAGTGTGTCACATCATGTTGTAGTGTGGAACTACATGTTGTAGTGTGGAACTACATGTTGTAGTGTGGAACTACATGTTGTAGTGTGTCATGTTGTAGTGTGGAACTACATGTTGTAGTGTGTAAGAACATGTTGTAGTGTGGAACTACATGTTGTAGTGTGGAACTACATGTTGTAGTGTGTGGAATACATGTTGTAGTGTGTAACAACATGTTGTAGTGTGGAACTACATGTTGTAGTGTGTCACATCATGTTGTAGTGTGTCACATCATGTTGTAGTGTGGAACTACATGTTGTAGTGTGGAACTACATGTTGTAGTGTGGAACATCATGTTGTAGTGTGTCACATCATGTTGTAGTGTGGAACTACATGTTGTAGTGTGTCACATCATGTTGTAGTGTGTCACATCATGTTGTAGTGTGGAACTACATGTTGTAGTGTGTCACATCATGTTGTAGTGTGGAACTACATGTTGTAGTGTGGAACTACATGTTGTAGTGTGTCACATCATGTTGTAGTGTGGAACTACATGTTGTAGTGTGGAACTACATGTTGTAGTGTGTCACATCATGTTGTAGTGTGGAACTACATGTTGTAGTGTGGAACATCATGTTGTAGTGTGTCACATCATGTTGTAGTGTGGAACTACATGTTGTAGTGTGGAACTACATGTTGTAGTGTGTAACTACATGTTGTAGTGTGTCACATCATGTTGTATCATGTTGTAGTGTGGAACTACATGTTGTAGTGTGGAACTACATGTTGTAGTGTGTCACATCATGTTGTAGTGTGTCACATCATGTTGTAGTGTGGAACTACATGTTGTAGTGTGGAACTACATGTTGTAGTGTGTCACTACATGTTGTAGTGTGGAACTACATGTTGTAGTGTGGAACTACATGTTGTAGTGTGGAACATCATGTTGTAGTGTGGAACTCACATCATGTTGTTGTAGTGTGGAACTACATGTTGTACTACATGTTGTAGTGTGGAACATCATGTTGTAGTGTGTCAATCATGTTGTAGTGTGTCACATCATGTTGTAGTGTGTCACATCATGTTGTAGTGTGGAACTCATGTTGTAGTGTGGAACTACATGTTGTAGTGTGGAACTACATGTTGTAGTGTGTCACATCATGTTGTAGTGTGGAACTACATGTTGTAGTGTGGAACTACATGTTGTAGTGTGTCACATGTTGTAGTGTGGAACATGTTGTAGTGTGGAACTACATGTTGTAGTGTGGAACTACATGTTGTAGTGTGGAACTACATGTTGTAGTGTGGAACTACATGTTGTTGTAGTGTGGAACATCATGTTGTAGTGTGGAACTACATGTTGTAGTGTGTCACATCATGTTGTAGTGTGGAACTACATGTTGTAGTGTGTTGAAACTACATGTTGTAGTGTGGAACTACATGTTGTAGTGTGGAACTACATGTTGTAGTGTGGAACTACATGTTGTAGTGTGTCACTACATGTTGTAGTGTGTGTGAACTACATGTTGTAGTGTGTCACATCATGTTGTAGTGTGTCACATCATGTTGTAGTGTGGAACTACATGTTGTAGTGTGGAACTACATGTTGTAGTGTGTCACATCATGTTGTAGTGTGGAACTACATGTTGTAGTGTGGAACTGTTGTACATGTTGTAGTGTGGATCATGTTGTAGTGTGAACTACATGTTGTAGTGTGTCACATCATGTTGTAGTGTGGAACTACATGTTGTAGTGTGGAACTACATGTTGTAGTGTGGAACTACATGTTGTAGTGTGGAACTACATGTTGTAGTGTGTCACATCATGTTGTAGTGTGGAACTACATGTTGTAGTGTGTCACATCATGTTGTAGTGTGGAACTACATGTTGTAGTGTGGAACTACATGTTGTAGTGTGGAACTACATGTTGTAGTGTGGAACTACATGTTGTAGTGTGGAACTACATGTTGTAGTGTGTCACATCATGTTGTAGTGTGTCACATCATGTTGTAGTGTGGAACTACATGTTGTAGTGTGGAACTACATGTTGTAGTGTGGAACTACATGTTGTAGTGTGTCACATCATGTTGTAGTGTGGAACTACATGTTGTAGTGTGGAATTACATGTTGTAGTGTGTCACATCATGTTGTAGTGTGTCACATCATGTTGTAGTGTGGAACTACATGTTGTAGTGTGGAACTACATGTTGTAGTGTGTCACATCATGTTGTAGTGTGGAACTACATGTTGTAGTGTGGAACTACATGTTGTAGTGTGTCATGTTGTATCATGTTGTAGTGTGGAACTACATGTTGTAGTGTGGAACTACATGTTGTAGTGTGTCACATCATGTTGTAGTGTGGAACTACATGTTGTAGTGTGGAACTACATGTTGTAGTGTGTCACATCATGTTGTAGTGTGGAACTACATGTTGTAGTGTGGAACTACATGTTGTAGTGTGGAACTACATGTTGTAGTGTGTCACATCATGTTGTAGTGTGGAACTACATGTTGTAGTGTGGAACACATCATGTTGTAGTGTGTCACATCATGTTGAACTACATGTTGTAGTGTGGAACTACATGTTGTAGTGTGTCACATCATGTTGTAGTGTGGAACTACATGTTGTAGTGTGGAACTCATGTTGTAGTGTGGAACTACATGTTGTAGTGTGTCACATCATGTTGTAGTGTGTCACATCATGTTGTAGTGTGGAACTACATGTTGTAGTGTGTCACATCATGTTGTAGTGTGTCACATCATGTTGTAGTGTGGAACTACATGTTGTAGTGTGGAACTACATGTTGTAGTGTGGAACTACATGTTGTAGTGTGGAACTACATGTTGTAGTGTGGAACATCATGTTGTAGTGTGGAACTACATGTTGTAGTGTGTCACATCATGTTGTAGTGTGGAACATCATGTTGTAGTGTGTTGTAGTGTGGAACTACATGTTGTAGTGTGGAACTACATGTTGTAGTGTGGAACTACATGTTGTAGTGTGGAACTACATGTTGTAGTGTGGAACTACATGTTGTAGTGTGGAACTATGTTGTAGTGTGTCATGTTGTAGTGTGGAACTACATGTTGTAGTGTGGAACTACATGTTGTTGTAGTGTGGAACATGTTGTACATGTTGTAGTGTGGAACTACATGTTGTAGTGTGGAACTACATGTTGTAGTGTGTCACAACTACATGTTGTAGTGTGGAACACATGTTGTAGTGTGGAACTACACATCATGTTGTAGTGTGGAACTACATGTTGTAGTGTGTCACTACATGTTGTAGTGTGGAACTACATGTTGTAGTGTGGAACTACATGTTGTAGTGTGGAACTACATGTTGTAGTGTGGAACTACATGTTGTAGTGTGGAACTACATGTTGTAGTGTGGAACTACATGTTGTAGTGTGGAACTACATGTTGTAGTGTGGAACTACATGTTGTAGTGTGTCACATCATGTTGTAGTGTGGAACTACATGTTGTAGTGTGGAACTACATGTTGTAGTGTGGAACTACATGTTGTAGTGTGGAACTACATGTTGTAGTGTGGAACTACATGTTGTAGTGTGGAACAACATGTTGTAGTGTGTCACATCATGTTGTAGTGTGGAACTACATGTTGTAATGTGGAACTACATGTTGTAGTGTGGAACTACATGTTGTAGTGTGGAACTACATGTTGTAGTGTGTCACATCATGTTGTAGTGTGGAACTACATGTTGTAATGTGGAACTACATGTTGTAGTGTGGAACTACATGTTGTAATGTGGAACTACATGTTGTAGTGTGGAACTACATGTTGTAGTGTGGAACTACATGTTGTAGTGTGTAAGAACATGTCGTAGTGTGTCACATCATGTTGTAGTGTGGAACTACATGTTGTAGTGTGGAACTACATGTTGTAGTGTGGAACTACATGTTGTAGTGTGGAACTACATGTTGTAGTGTGTAACAACATGTTGTAGTGTGTCACATCATGTTGTAGTGTGGAACTACATGTTGTAGTGTGGAACTACATGTTGTAGTGTGGAACTACATGTTGTAGTGTGGAACTACATGTTGTAGTGTGTCACATCATGTTGTAGTGTGGAACTACATGTTGTAGTGTGGAACTACATGTTGTAGTGTGGAACTACATGTTGTAGTGTGGAACTACATGTTGTAGTGTGTAACAACATGTTGTAGTGTGGAACTACATGTTGTAGTGTGGAACTACATGTTGTAGTGTGGAACTACATGTTGTAATGTGGAACTACATGTCGTAGTGTGTCACATCATGTTGTAGTGTGGAACTACATGTTGTAGTGTGGAACTACATGTTGTAGTGTGGAACTACATGTTGTAGTGTGGAACTACATGTTGTAGTGTGTCATTGGGACTGTCTGTCTGCGTTTGTGTTTTAATAGGAGCATCCTGTCTTTAAAGCCAACATCAACACAGAGATGACCCTTCTTTAAAACCCAGTCTCAGAGAGAGGTTAGCGTTAGGGTGAACAGCAGAACAGAGGGGAGGAATGCTCCTAAAGGATCCTGAAGGGGCTGCTTTAGATAGAGAGGTTTGAGTTACGGTGAACAGCAGAACAGAGGGAAAAGGAGGACCAGGGCCAGCGTGTTGCAGTCCAGGCTGACAGGCCTGTTGAATGGGAGACTGTGTCACGAGGCAGATTCATCTCTCCTTGCAAGTCCACAATCTGAAAATTATGTCTCTTTCAGACCTGGTCTGAATGTGGGGGACTACCCCAACATGCACACGTTTATACCTTGTTCCAACATGGGTACTTTGTCAAAATCAAATCAAATCCAATTTTATTTGTCACATACACATGGTTAGCAGATGTTAATGCGAGTGTAGCGAAATGCTTGTGCTTTAGTTCCGACAATGCAGTAATAACCAACAAGTAATCTAACTAACAATTCCAAAACTACTGTCTTATACACACAAGTGTAAGGGGATAAATAATATGTACATAAAGATATATGAATGAGTGATGGTACAGAGCGGCATAGGCAAGATACAGTAGATGGTATCGAGTACAGTATATACATATGAGATGAGTATGTAAACAAAGTGGCTAGTGATACATGTATTACATAAAGATGCAGTAGATGATATAGAGTACAGTATATATGTATACATATGAGATGAATAATGTAGGGTATGTAAACATTATATTAGGTAGCATTGTTTAAAGTGGCTAGTGATATATTTTACATCATTTTCCATCAATTCCCATTATTAAAGTGGCTGGAGTTGAGTCAGTGTGTTGGCAGCAGCCACTCAATGTTAGTGGTGGCTGTTTGATGGCCTGATGGCCTTGAGATAGAAGCTGTTTTTCAGTCTCTCGGTCCCAGCTTTGATGCACCTGTACTGACCTCGCCTTCTGGATAATAACGGGGTGAACAGGCCGTGGCTCGGGTGACTGAGTTCCTTGACGATCTTCTTGGCCTTCCTTTGACACTGGGTGCTATTGATGTCTTGAAGGGCAGGCAGTGTGCTCCCGGTGATGCGTTGGGCAGACCGCACCACCCTCTGCAGGGCCCTGTGGTTGTGAAAGGTGCAGTTGCCTCAACCAGGCGGTGATACAGCCCGCATGAGGTTCTCAATGGTGCATCTGTAGATGTCCATGAGGGTCTTGGAGACAAGCCAAATTTCTTCAGCCTCCTGAGGTTGAAAAGGTGCTGTCGAGCCTTCTTCACCACACTGTCTGTGTAAAGTGACCATTTCAGGTCAACAGTGATGTGCATACCGATGAACTTTAAACTTTTGACCCTCTCCACGACCCAATCCCCATTGATGTGGTTTGGGTCATGTCTTTCTGCTGTCTCCTGTTTGGATAATAAATATGGCACCGACAGCGATGGTCGCCTCGCTTCAGGTCCTTAGAAAACTATGCAGTTATTTGTTTTTTTAATGTATTATTTCTTACATTGTTAGCCCAGAAAATCTCAAGTGTCATTACATACAGCCGGGAAGAACTATTGGATGTAAAAGTGATGTCAGCTTACCAACATTACGACCAGGAATACATCTTTTCGAAGTGGAACCTTCGTTCGGGCCTCCAACCTGGACATGTGATCGTATCCCAGTGGCCGACCCAAAACAACGCGATTGCCGCAGGAGAGGCAGATGGAGCGGTCAACTCGTCAGACTCAGAAGATGAGCACCCCATCCACTGCTCCCGAGCATATTACTCACCAATGTCCAATCTCTAGACAACAAGGTGGATGAAATTAGGGCACGAGTTGCCTTCCAGAGAGACATCAGAGGTGGTAACATTCTCTGTTTCACGGAAACATGGCTCACTCGGGAAATGTTGTCAGAGTCGGTACAGCCACCCAGTTTCTTCATGGATCGTGCCGACAAAAACAAACATCTCTATGGTAAGAAGAAGGGCGGGGGTGTATGCCTTATGACTAACGATTCATGGTTTAAGGGAACACCCCCTGAAATGGACAAAAATGAATAGGATCTTATTGGCACCGTATGGACGTTGTTTCATTCAAAACTGATTGAAAATGCCATATGGCAAATGCCAAGTGTCACACAGCAAAAATCCAATAGATGGCGAGTGCGCTCCACTGTAAATTTTCTTTTGCAAATGTAACACAAGTCAAGACCCAAAAGTAAAATTTTGAAAAAATTTCAAAAACTTATCACCCCCTTAAAAAAGTGCTTCCTGGACCGTTTTCTAAATTCTTTAGATTTTTTTTGTCAATTACACATGTATAAGAACTATGTGAACATACTTTTGTCATATTTCATTGGCATAATTTAAAAAATTGTCCATAAGGCATATGTTTTGGCCATTTGCAATATGATTTCATAGGAAGTCAAAAGTCAAAGTCAAAAGTCAGTGAACCATTGCCAAATGCCAGAAGAAATGTAAGAATTATTGAATGTGCCAAATCAGGATGTTTTGTCCATTTGCAATACGATATCGTAGGAAGTCAAAAGTCGAAGTCAAAAGTCACTTTTTTTTTGCCAAATGCAATAAGAAATGTCCAAATGCAATATGAAAGTATTGAAAGTGCCAAATTAGGATGTTATGTCCATTTGCCATGTACAATCATAGGAAGTCAGTTTCCAAACCCAAAAGTCAGTGAACCATGTCCAAATGGCATTTATACTGCCCAAATGATATATAGCACAATGTTAAGCCATGAATCAACCTAGATGGTCTATTTCTCATGTATGAAGAGGGAGAATTGGGGCTGTTGTTTTTTAACAATTTTTTAAAAAAAAATGCCCAAAATTACCAGGGGCACCCCCTATGGGATGGGCCCTGGTGGGGGGTGCTCCCTACCCAACCGTAGACCCCTTGCTCCCCCTAAATGCATTTAAAAAACTTTTTAAAATGTGCTTCTGGTAACCCATTCCAATCACCAGGTGCATGGCTGTCCATTTGCAACATGTTTCAATGGGCATTTACCATCATGAATTTTGACATGCTCAAAAATAGTGCAGAAATACAAAAATTGACTGACCCGATGAACTCGGGATGGCCGGGCAGTGATAGTGGTTCCTCTCCATCGCTCATTGGTGTTGATTTCAGAATGTCATTTTGGTGATGTTTTTTCACTTTTGAATCATACTGCAAATGTACTGTACCTTTGGAATATGTTTTTTTTATTAATTTTTTTATTTCACCTTTATTTAACCAGGTAGGCCAGTTGAGAACAAGTTCTCATTTGCAACTGCGACCTGGCCAAGATAAAGCATAGCAGTGTGAGCAGACAACACAGAGTTACACATGGAATAAACAATTAACAAGTCAATAACACAGTAGAAAACAAAGGGGGGAGTCTATATACAATGTGTGCAAAAGGCATGAGGAGGTAGGCGAATAATTACAATTTTGCAGATTAACACTGGAGTGATAAATGATCATATGGTCATGTACAGGTAGAGATATTGGTGTGCAAAAGAGCAAGTAAATAAATAAAAACAGTATGGGGATGAGGTAGGTGAAAATGGGTGGGCTATTTACCAATAGACTATGTACAGCTGTAGCGATCGGTTAGCTGCTCAGATAGCTGATGTTTAAAGTTGGTGAGGGAGATAAAAGTCTCCAACTTCAGCGATTTTTTGCAATTCGTTCCAGTCACAGGCAGCAGAGAACTGGAACGAAAGGCGGCCAAATGAGGTGTTGGCTTTAGGGATGATCAGTGAGATACACCTGCTGGAGCGCGTGCTACGGATGGGTGTTGCCATCGTGACCAGTGAACTGAGATAAGGCGGAGCTTTACCTAGCATGGACTTGTAGATGACCTGGAGCCAGTAGGTCTGGCGACGAATATGTAACGAGGGCCAGCCGACCAGAGCATACAGGTCGCAGTGGTGGGTGGTATAAGGTGCTTTAGTGACAAAATGGATGGCACTGTGATAGACTGCATCCAGTTTGCTGAGTAGAGTGTTGGAAGCCATTTTGTAGATGACATCGCCGAAGTCGAGGATCGGAAGGATAGTCAGTTTTACTAGGGTAAGCTTGGCGGCGTGAGTGAAGGAGGCTTTGTTGCGGAATAGAAAGCCGACTCTTGATTTGATTTTCGATTGGAGATGTTTGATATGAGTCTGGAAGGAGAGTTTGCAGTCTAGCCAGACACCTAGGTACTTATAGATGTCCACATATTCAAGGTCGGAACCATCCAGGGTGGTGATGCTAGTCGGGCATGCGGGTGCAGGCAGCGATCGGTTGAAAAGCATGCATTTGGTTTTACTAGCGTTTAAGAGCCGTTGGAGGCCACGGAAGGAGTGTTGTATGGCATTGAAGCTTGTTTGGAGGTTAGATAGCACAGTGTCCAATGACGGGCCGAAAGTATATAGAATGGTGTCGTCTGCGTAGAGGTGGATCAGGGAATCGCCCGCAGCAAGAGCAACATCATTGACATATACAGAGAAAAGAGTCGGCCCGAGAATTGAACCCTGTGGCACCCCCATTGAGACTGCCAGAGGACCGGACAGCATGCCCTCCGATTTGACACACTGAACTCTGTCTGCAAAGTAATTCAAATCAAATCAAATCAAATCAAATTTTATTTGTCACATACACATGGTTAATTGGTGAACCAGGCAAGGCAGTCATCCGAAAAACCGAGGCTACTGAGTTTGCCGATAAGAATATGGTGATTGACAGAGTCGAAAGCCTTGGCAAGGTCAATGAAGACGGCTGCACAGTACTGTCTTTTATCGATGGCGGTTATGATGTCGTTTAGTACCTTGAGTGTTGCTGAGGTGCACCCGTGACCGGCTCGGAAACCAGATTGCACAGCGGAGAAGGTACGGTGGGATTCGAGATGGTCAGTGACCTGTTTGTTGACTTGGCTTTCGAAGACCTTAGATAGGCAGGGCAGGATGGATATAGGTCTGTAACAGTTTGGGTCCAGGGTGTCTCCCCCTTTGAAGAGGGGGATGACTGCGGCAGCTTTCCAATCCTTGGGGATCTCAGACGATATGAAAGAGAGGTTGAACAGGCTGGTAATAGGGGTTGCGACAATGGCGGCGGAAAGTTTCAGAAATAGGGGGTCCAGATTGTCAAGCCCAGCTGATTTGTACGGGTCCAGGTTTTGCAGCTCTTTCAGAACATCTGCTATCTGGATTTGGGTAAAGGAGAACCTGGAGAGGCTTGGGCGAGGAGCTGCCGGGGGGGCAGAGCTGTTGGCCGAGGTTGGAGTAGCCAGGCAGAAGGCATGGCCAGCCGTTGAGAAATGCTTATTGAAGTTTTCGATAATCATGGATTTATCAGTGGTGACCGTGTTACCTAGCCTCAGTGCAGTGGGCAGCTGGGAGGAGGTGCTCTTGTTCTCCATGGACTTCACAGTGTCCCAGAACTTTTTGGAGTTGGAGCTACAGGATGCAAACTTCTGCCTGAAGAAGCTGTCCTTAGCTTTCCTGACTGACTGCGTGTATTGGTTCCGGACTTCCCTGAACAGTTGCATATCCCGGGGAGTGTTCGATGCTATTGCAGTCCGCCACAGGATGTTTTTGTGCTGGTCGAGGGCAGTCAGGTCTGGGGTGAACCAAGGACTGTATCTGTTCTTAGTTCTGCATTTTTTGAACGGTGCATGCTTATCTAAAATGGTAAGGAAGTTACTTTTAAAGAATGACCAGGCATCCTCAACTGACGGGATGAGGTCAATGTCCTTCCAGGATACCCGGGCCAGGTCGATTAGAAAGGCCTGCTCACAGAAGTGTTTTAGGGAGCGTTTGACAGTGATGAGGGGTGGTCGTTTGACTGCGGCTCCGTAGCGGATACAGGCAATGAGGCAGTGATCGCTGAGATCCTGGTTGAAGACAGCGGAGGTGTATTTGGAGGGCCAGTTGGTCAGGATGACGTCTATGAGGGTGCCCTTGTTTACAGAGTTAGGGTTGTACCTGGTGGGTTCCTTGATGATTTGTGTGAGATTGAGGGCATCTAGCTTAGATGGTAGGACTGGCGGGGTGTTAAGCATATCCCAGTTTAGGTCACCTAACAGAACAAACTCTGAGGCTAGATGGGGGGCGATCAATTCACAAATGGTGTCCAGGGCACAGCTGGGAGCTGAGGGGGGTCGGTAGCAGGCGGCAACAGTGAGAGACTTATTTCTGGAGAGAGTAATTTTCAAAATTAGTAGTTCGAACTGTTTGGGTATGGACCTGGAAAGTATGCCATTACTTTGCAGGCTATCTCTGCAGTAGACTGCAACTCCTCCCCCTTTAGCAGTTCTATCTTGACAGAAGATGTTATAGTTGGGTATGGAAATCTCTGAATTTTTGGTGGCCTTCCTGAGCCAGGATTCAGACACAGCAAGGACATCAGGGTTAGCAGAGTGTGCTAGAGCAGTGAGTAAAACAAACTTTCAATGGGCATTCACCATCATGAATTTGACATGCTCAAAAATAATGCAGAAATGCAAAATTGACTGGCCCAATGAACTCGGGATCGCCGGGCAGTGCTAGTGGTTCCTCTTCATCGCTCGATGGTGACATGAGAGAAGTGGGACTGCAGTTTTTTAAATAATTTTTTGAAAAATGTCCAAAATGACTAGGGGCACCCCCTATTGGATGGGCACAGGTGGGGGGTGTTCCCTACCCAACCTTTGACCCCTTGCACCCCTTGCATTAAAAACAATTTAAAAAATGTTCTCCTGGTAACCCATTCCAATCACCAGGCGCACGGCTGTCCATTTGCAATATGTTTCAATGGGCATTTACCATCACGAATTTGACATGCTCAAAAATACTGCAGGAATGCGAAATTGACTGTCCTGATGAACTCGGGATGGCCGGGCAGTGATTCTGGTTCCTCTCCATCACTCGTTGGTGTTGATTTCAGTCTGTCATTTTGGCGATGGTTCATCAATTTTAAAACATATTGCAAATGTACAAAAGTAACCCAGCAAGTCAGCGCCCATCAGTCAATTATTTTGGCACCAAACTGATACCATCTGACACCAATCCCACTTTTTCCAACTTGTTTAGAAGCCAACTATCACATATTTCAGAGCAGGCCCATAATTCACAGCACCTTCAGATTATACAGTAATAAAAACATAAAACATGTAGTTACATTCTAGCTGCGGGTCCAGCTCTAACTTTATGTGTAGGCCTATGTGAGGCGACCCCGAATCCGAGTTTCGGCTCGATAGGTCATTCAGTGCCCGAGCAACGACCTTAATTGGTGCTGAAAATCCACTTTTTCCAGGCGTTGCAAGTTTCAATGCACTTAGTCTTGCGACTCTGGGACATTTCTAAATGTTGTCATTTTCGTGACGTCAAAATGAATTGACATTATTGCAAATGTATGAGGCTGTTTCTCGGTCTGAGAACCTTCTAGAGCCACATAACTCACCACGCACTATCGACTTGCGCTCTAGAACAGGTTTCTAAAGTTTCAGAGCTCTTGTCAAGCCGTGACCTTAGAGAGCTCTCTATTTTGGTTTGGTCAGGGTGTGATTTGGGTGGGCATTCTATGTTCCTTTTTATATGTTTTGTATTTCTTTGTTTTGGCCCGGGTATGGTTCTCAATCAGGGACAGCTGTCTATCGTTGTCTCTGATTGGGACCCATACTTATGTAGCTTTTCCCCACCTATGCTTTGTGGGTAGTTATTTTCTGTTTTGTGTTACTGCACCTGACAGGACTGTTTCGGTTTAGTTTATTCTCTTTGTTATTTTGTTCCAGTGTTTTGTCCGATTCTTCCTCTTCAGACAACGACTCCCGTGACAGCTCTAGGTTGATGGTTCTTTGACAGTTCGAACAAAGGTAACTATTGCAGGCTCTGTGTATCTCTAATCCCCACACTGTGTCACTCCATCCTTGCTGTGTGTGTTTGTTTTTCTTGGAAATCTGATGGGATGAATTACTAATTTACAGTTCATGAGGGTTGCCTAATCACACAAATGAAGTTTTGGAAAGATGTGACTTTTTTAACCCCCTTGAAACAGCCACTGTGACCCCAATTTAAGGCACTTTCGGTTGTCACAGGAAGCTAAAAGTAAACACATATCCTCATTGGAGTAGGCTTTTACAGAATTCTGGGTTTTAAGTCTTTACGTTAACTTCTTATGGCTGGGGGGCAGTATTGAGTAGCTTGGATGAATAAGTTGCCCAAAGTAAATGACCTGCTCCTCAGTCTCAGTTGCTAATATATGCATATTATTATTAGTATTGGATAGGAAACACTCTAAAGTTTCTAAAACTGTTTGAATGGTGTCTGTGAGTATAACAGAACTCATATGGCAGCCAAAATCCCGAGTTGAAATCAAAACAGGAAGGTCTACCTGTGTTGATTCTGATTTCAAAAAGGATTTACAGCTAAAGCACCACAAACGATTGTTAGGTCACCACCAAGTCACAGAAAAACACAGCCATTTTTTCCAGCCAAAGAGAGGAGTCACAAAAAGCAGAAATAGAGATAAAATTAATCACTAACCTTTGATAATCTTCATCAGAT
This sequence comes from Oncorhynchus tshawytscha, assembly GCF_018296145.1. Taxonomy (NCBI): domain Eukaryota; kingdom Metazoa; phylum Chordata; class Actinopteri; order Salmoniformes; family Salmonidae; genus Oncorhynchus; species Oncorhynchus tshawytscha. The sequence goes on from NC_056435.1 coordinate 76,362,049, forward strand.
GACACTCATAGGACTTCATGTTACACAATACATGTATATTGTGTTTGATAAAGTTCATATTTATATAAAAAAAAAAGAGTTTACATTGACGCGTTACGTTCAGTAGTTTCTACAAATCAAATTTATTTGTCACATACACATGGTTAGCAGATGTTAATGGTTAGCAGATGTACACATGCGGAGATATTGCAGAGAGCCACATAATTTACAGAAATACTCATATTAACAGTGATAAAAATACAACTATTGTACATGGAACTTTGGATAAACTTCTCCTTAATGCAACCACTGTGTCAGATTTCAGAAAACTTTACGGAGAAAGCAAACCATGCACTAATCTAAGAACAGCCTTTAGACAACAAATCAGCCAAAAAGATACCTGCCATATTGGGTAGTCACATTACTCCGAAATAGCATTTTAAATATTCACTTATCTTTGATGATCTTCATCAGAATGCACTCCCAGGAATCCCAGTTCCATCATAAATGTTTGATTTGTTCGATTATGTCAGTTATCTTCTTTTGTTAGGGCATGTGGTAAACAAATTCAAAAGCGCGTTCAGGTCACGCCGAATGTTGGACGAAAAGTTCAAAAAGTTCCGTTACAGCCCATAGAAACATGACAAACTAAGTATGTAATCAATCTTTAGGATGTTTTTAACATAAAACTTCATTAATGTTCCATCCAGACAATTTCTATGTCTGTACAAATAAAGTGGAACATAGCTACCTTTCACGTGAGCGCACCTGACCGAGGCTGTGGCACTCTGCCAGACCACTCACTCAAAGAGCCCTTATGAGCCCCTCCTTTAGAGTAGAATCCTCACAACAGATTCTAAATACTGTTGACATCTAGTGGAAGCCTTGGGAAGTGAAACATAATTAATATCACCCTGTATCTTCAATGGGGGCTGAGTTGAAATAGTACAAACCTCAGATTTCAAACTTCCTGGTTGGATTTTTTTCTCAGGTTTTTGCCTGCCATATGAGTTATGTTACTCACAGACATCATTCAAACAGTTTTAGAAACTTCAGAGTTTTCTATCCAATACTAATAATAATATGCATATATTAGCATCTGGGACAGAGTAGGGGCAGTTCACTCTGGGCACGCTAATCATCCAAAAGTGAAAATGCTGCCCCCTATCCCAAAAAGGTTAAGCCCCGCACTGTGTCACTCCATCCTTGTGACATATCCTTTTGGATGAAAAAGTGAACACATATCCTCCTTGGGGTAGGCTCTTATAGAATATTGAGTTGTAAGTCTTTATGTTAAGAACTGACTTATTTAAAGAGAATTGAAAATCACAGAAATCTCGCAGAGCTCCGAAACCCACCTTAACGGATTAATCTGAACACGCTGCAAATGGATCTAACTTTTTGGAGGAAAAAACAATTTTTTTGAAGATCACCAATTGTACATTGTACGTTTTCTCTTAAATTACGATAGATAAATGTCTGATTCTTTTTCTCCTGACACCGTAGGTTCATGTACTTTGACGTGAAGCGGTCAAATTAGCGCTCTATTTTTTTAACCTTTAATCCCAGAAAAATGGCCTTAACTCAAAAAGCGTTGAGGCCTCGACATCATCTTGTTCAGGGCCAACTGCCCTTTATGCCAAACCTATGCTCACCAACTTTCGTCTTCGAAGTCTTTTCCATTTTGGAGAAATGGCCACGTCGTGATTAGTGATGTTTTGTACATTTGCAATAAGATTCCATTCACCATCTGCTGGAATTTACCGGGACAGCGCAAAAATGACCAAAATGTAATAAAACGGAAACCGAATGTCCGAGAGACTTCGTTCGATGACTTCCCTCAAGATCCGGTCCCGGTGCACCGCCGTCCACAAATTTGACAAACATTCGCAGACGTCTAGTAAGGGACCGTACATTTGCAATATGGAGATTCCTGTCGATCATACACAAAATGCCATAATGTTCCCTTCATGTATGTCATCACAAAATCATACAGGAACTTAAAGTCCCTCTGTTCACCTGACCTAGAATTCCTTACAATCAAATGCCGACCTCATTATCTATTTATTATCTATATATCATAACCGCCATCGATGAAAGACAGTACTGTGCAGCCGTCTTCATCGACCGGGCCTTTTGTCATACTCTCTGGCAGTCTCTATGGAGGTGCCAAAGTGTTCAATTCTCGGGCTGACTCTCTTCTCTGTATATATCAATGATGTTGCTCTTGCTATTGGTGATTCTCTGATCCACCTCTATGCAGATGACACAATTCTGTATACATCTGGCCCCATTGGACACTGTGTTAACAAACCTCCAAACAAGCTTCAATGCCAAACAACACTCCTTCCGTGGCCTCCAACTGCTTTTTAGTAAAACTAAATGCATGCTCTTCAACCGATTGATGCCCGCACCCTCCCGCCCGACTAGTATCTCTACTCTGGATGGTTCTGACCTAGAATATGTGGATAACTACAAATACGTAGGTGTCTAGTTAGACTGTAAACTCTCCTTCCAGACTCACATTAAGCATCTCCAATCCAAAATTAAATCTAGAATCAGCTTCCTATTTTGCAACAATGCCTCCTTCACTCATGCTGCCAAACATACCCTCGTAAAACTGTCTATCCTACCGATCCTTGACTTCGGTGATGTCATTTAAAAGACAGCCTCCAACACTCTACTCAGCAAACTGGATGTAGTCTATCACAGTGCAATCTGCTTTGTCACCAAAGCCCCATATACCACCTACCACTGCGACCTATATGCTCTCGTTGGCTGGCCCTCACTATATATTCGTTGCCAAACCCCCTGGCTCCAGGTCATCTATAAGTCTTTACTAGTTAAAGCCCCGCCTTATCTCAGCTCACTGGTCACCATAGCAACACCCACCCGTAGCACGCGTTCCAGCAGGAATATTTCCCTGGTCATCCCCAAAGCCAACACTTACTTTGGCCGCCTTTCCTTCCAGTTCTCTGCTGCTAATGACTGGAACGTATTGCAAAAATCTCTGAAGCTGGAGTCTTCTGTCTCCCTCAGTAACTTTAAGCATCAGCTGTCAGAGCAGCTTACCGATCACTGCACCTGTACACAGCCAATCTGTAAATAGCACACCCAACTACCTCCCCCCCGTATTGTTATTTATCCTCTTGCTCTTTTGCACCCCAGTATCTCTACTTGCACATCATCATCTGCACATCTATCACTCCAGTGTTAATACTAAATTGTAATTATTTCGCCTCTATGGCCTATTTATTGCCTTACCTCCCTAATCTAACTACATTTGCACACACTGTAAATAGATTTTTCTATTGTGTTATTGACTGAATGTATGTTTATGTGTAACTCTGTGTTGTTGTTTTTGTCACACTACTTTGCTTTATCTTGGCGAGGTCACAGTTGTACATGAGAACTGGTTAAATAAAATTGAATAAAAAAATAAAAAAAGTAAAATATTTGCCTCGGGAAGATAAAAAAAGAAAAAGGATCCAGGTTAAGAAGTCGGATTTCTGCTCAAATATCTGGTGATCTATCTTCTGCCGATCTCATGTCCAAAAGTTATTTTCTGCTAATAGGTAATAAAACAAGTAAGGTTCTTGAAATAACACAACAACAACCGTGTCTGTTGGCGCCATCTTGTTGTCAGGGAAACATGAGAAACAGCTTGATTCTCTAGTGACATGGAGCTGACGATTCCATGTTGACACTGTCCATGTTGCCATGGCCATATATACTGTGGACAGGCTGAGGGGAGAGTCATACTGGGGAGTGAGATATACTGTGGACAGGCTGAGGGGAGAGTCATACTGGGGAGTGAGATATACTGTGGACAGACTAGGGAGTGAGATATACTGTGGACAGACTAGGGAGTGAGATATACTGTGGACAGACTACGGAGTGAGATATACTGTGGACAGACTAGGGAGTGAGATATACTGTGGACAGGCTGAGGGGAGAGTTATACTGGGGAGTGAGATATACTGTGGACAGACTAGGGAGTGAGATATACTGTGGACAGACTGAGGGGGAGAGTTATACTGGGGAGTGAGATATACTGTGGACAGACTAGAGAGTGAGATATAGTGTGGACAGACTGAGGGGAGAGTTATACTGAAATGGACAGACTAGGGAGTGAGATATTCAGACTGGGACATCTGGGGAGTGAGATATACTGTGGACAGACTGAGGGGGCGAGTTATACTGGGGAGTGAGATATACATGGAATGACTGAGGGAGAGTGGGGAGTGAGATATACTGTGGACAGACTGAGGGTTTCTCCAGTTATACTGGGGAGTGAGATATACTGTGGATTGACTGAGGGGTAGTTATACTGGGCCAACGTGACATGGTGTGATGAAAGAATATACACAGACTAGGGAGTGTTCAGATATACTGTGGACAGACTGAGGGGAGAGTCATACTGGGGAGTGAGATCTGTGGACACTGGGACAGACTGAGGGGTGGACGATTATACTGTGGACAGACTGAGGGGAGAGTCATACTGGGGAGTGAGATATACTGTGGACAGACTGAGGGGAGAGTTATACTGGGGAGTGAGATATACTGTGGACAGACTGAGGGGAGAGTCATACTGGGGAGTGAGATATACTGTGGACAGACTACGGAGTGAGATATACTGTGGACAGGCTGAGGGGAGAGTCATACTGAGGAGTGAGATATACTGTGGACAGGCTGAGGGGAGAGTCATACTGGGGAGTGAGATATACTGTGGACAGACTGAGGGGAGAGTTATACTGGGGAGTGAGATATACTGTGGACAGACTGAGGGGAGAGTTATACTGTGGACAGACTGAGGGGAGAGTCATACTGGGGAGTGAGATATACTGTGGACAGACTGAGGGGAGAGTTATACTGGGGAGTGAGATATACTGTGGACAGACTGAGGGGAGAGTCATACTGGGGAGTGAGATATACTGTGGACAGACTACGGAGTGAGATATACTGTGGACAGGCTGAGGGGAGAGTCATACTGGGGAGTGAGATATACTGTGGACAGACTAGGGAGTGAGATATACTGTGGACAGACTGAGGGGAGAGTCATACTGGGGAGTGAGATATACTGTGGACAGACTAGGGAGTGAGATATACTGTGGACAGACTAGGGAGTGAGATATACTGTGGACAGGCTGAGGGGAGAGTTATACTGGGGAGTGAGATATACTGTGGACAGGCTGAGGGGAGAGTTATACTGGGGAGTGAGATACTGTGGACACACTAGGGAGTGAGATATACTGTGGACAGACTGAGGGAGAGTCATACTGGAGATATACTGTGACAGACTGGAGGAGATATACTGTGGACAGACTGAGGGAGAGTTATACTGGGGAGTGAGAAACACTGTGAGATACACTAGGGAGTGAGATATACTGTGGACAGACTAGGGAGTGAGATATACTGTGGACAGGCTGAGGGAGAGTTATACTGGGGAGTGAGATATACTGTGGACAGACAAGGGAGTGAGATATACTGTGGACAGACTGAGGGAGAGTCATACTGGGGAGTGAGATATACTGTGGACAGACTGAGGGAGAGTTACACTGGGGGACAGACTGAGGGTTAGTGAGATATACTGTGGACAGACTGAGGGGAGAGTTATACTGGGGAGTGAGATATACTGTGGACAGACTAGGGAGTGAGATATACTGTGGACAGACTAGGGAGTGAGATATACTGTGGACAGGCTGAGGGGAGAGTTATACTGGGGAGTGAGATATACTGTGGACAGACTAGGGAGTGAGATATACTGTGGACAGACTGAGGGAGAGTCATACTGGGGAGTGAGATATACTGTGGATAGACTGAGGGGAGAGTTATACTGGGGAGTGAGATATACTGTGGACAGACTAGGGAGTGAGATATACTGTGGACAGACTAGGGAGTGAGATATACTGTGGACAGGCTGAGGGGAGAGTTATACTGGGGAGTGAGATATACTGTGGACAGACTAGGGAGTGAGATATACTGTGGACAGACTAGGGAGTGAGACATACTGTGGACAGACTAGGGAGTGAGATATACTGTGGACAGACTACGGAGTGAGATATACTGAGGACAGACTAGGGAGTGAGATATACTGTGGACAGACTGAGGGAGAGTTATACTGGGGAGTGAGATATACTGTGGACAGACTAGGGAGTGAGATATACTGTGGACAGACTGAGGGGAGAGTTATACTGGGACAGACTGAGATATACTGTGGACAGACTGAGAGTGAGATATACTGTGGACAGACTGAGGGAGAGTTATACTGGGGAGTGAGATATACTGTGGACAGACTGAGGGGAGAGTTATACTGGGGAGTGAGATATACTGTGGACAGACTGAGGGAGAGTTATACATACTGTGGACAGACTAGGGAGTGAGATATACTGTGGACAGACTGAGGGGTGAGTTATACTGGGGAGTGAGATATATACTGGGGAGTGAGATATACTGTGGACAGACTGAGGGGTGAGTTATACTGGGGAGTGAGATATACTGTGGACAGACTGAGGGAGAGTTATACTGGGGAGTGAGATATACTGTGGACAGACTAGGGAGTGAGATATACTGTGGACAGACTGAGGGAGAGTCATACTGGGGAGTGAGATATACTGTGGACAGACTGAGGGGAGAGTTATACTGGGGAGTGAGATATACTGTGGACAGACTGAGGGAGATATACTGTGGACAGACTGGGAGGAGATATACTGTCAGACTACTGGGGAGTGAGATATACTGTGGACAGACTACGGAGTGAGATATACTGTGGACAGGCTGAGGGGAGAGTCATACTGAGGAGTGAGATATACTGTGGACAGGCTGAGGGGAGAGTCATACTAGGGAGTGAGATATACTGTGGGCAGACTAGGGAGTGAGATATACTGTGGACAGACTGAGGGGAGAGTCATACTGGGGAGTGAGATATACTGTGGACAGACTGAGGGGAGAGTTATACTGGGGAGTGAGATATACTGTGGACAGACTGAGGGGAGAGTTATACTGGGGAGTGAGATAAACTGTGGACAGACTAGGGAGAGAGATATACTGGGAGAGTGAGATATACTGTGGACAGACTAGGGAGTGAGATATACTGTGGACAGACTGAGGGGAGAGTTATACTGGGGAGTGAGATATACTGTGGACAGACTGAGGGAGAGTTATACTGGGACAGAGTGAGATATACTGTGGACAGACTAGGGAGTGAGATATACTGTGGACAGACTGAGGGAGAGTCATACTGGGGAGATATACTGTGGACAGACTGAGGGAGAGTTATACTGGGGAGTGAGATATACTGTGGACAGACTAGGGAGTGAGATATACTGTGGACAGACTAGGGAGTGAGATATACTGTGGACAGACTAGGGAGTGAGATATACTGTGGACAGGCTGAGGGGAGAGTTATACTGGGGAGTGAGATATACTGTGGACAGGCTGAGGGGAGAGTTATACTGGGGAGTGAGATATACTGTGGACAGACTAGGGAGTGAGATATACTGTGGACAGACTGAGGGGAGAGTCATACTGGGGAGTGAGATATACTGTGGACAGACTGAGGGGAGAGTTATACTGGGGAGTGAGATATACTGTGGACAGACTAGGGAGTGAGATATACTGTGGACAGACTGAGGGGAGAGTTATACTGGGGAGTGAGATATACTGTGGACAGACTAGGGAGTGAGATATACTGTGGACAGACTGAGGGGAGAGTTATACTGGGGAGTGAGATATACTGTGGACAGACTGAGGGGAGAGTCATACTGGGGAGTGAGATATACTGTGGACAGACTAGGGAGTGAGATATACTGTGGACAGGCTGAGGGGAGAGTCATACTGAGGAGTGAGATATACTGTGGACAGGCTGAGGGGAGAGTCATACTGGGGAGTGAGATATACTGTGGGCAGACTAGGGAGTGAGATATACTGTGGACAGACTGAGGGGAGAGTCATACTGGGGAGTGAGATATACTGTGGACAGACTGAGGGGAGAGTTATACTGGGGAGTGAGATATACTGTGGACAGACTAGGGAGTGAGATATACTGTGGACAGACTAGGGAGTGAGATATACTGTGGACAGGCTGAGGGGAGAGTTATACTGGGGAGTGAGATATACTGTGGACAGACTGAGGGGAGAGTTATACTGGGGAGTGAGATATACTGTGGACAGACTAGGGAGTGAGATATACTGTGGACAGACTAGGGAGTGAGATATACTGTGGACAGACTAGGGAGTGAGATATACTGTGGACAGGCTGAGGGGAGAGTTATACTGGGGAGTGAGATATACTGTGGACAGACTAGGGAGTGAGATATACTGTGGACAGACTGAGGGGAGAGTCATACTGGGGAGTGAGATATACTGTGGACAGACTGAGGGAGAGTTATACTGGGGAGTGAGATATACTGTGGACAGACTAGGGAGTGAGATATACTGTGGACAGACTGAGGGAGTTATACTGGGACTAGGGGAGTGAGATATACTGTGGACAGACTGGGAGTGAGGATATACTGTGGACAGAGATATACTGTGGACAGACTGGGAGTTATACTGGGGAGTATACTGTGGACAGACTAGGGGAGAGTTATACTGGGGAGTGAGATATACTGTGGACAGACTAGGGAGTGAGATATACTGTGGACAGACTGAGGGAGAGTCATACTGGGGAGTGAGATATACTGTGGACAGGCTGAGGGGAGAGTTATACTGGGGAGTGAGATATACTGTGGACAGACTAGGGAGTGAGATATACTGTGGACAGACTAGGGAGTGAGATATACTGTGGACAGACTAGGGAGTGAGATATACTGTGGACAGGCTGAGGGGAGAGTTATACTGGGGAGTGAGATATACTGTGGACAGACTAGGGAGTGAGATATACTGTGGACAGACTAGGGAGTGAGATATACTGTGGACAGACTAGGGAGTGAGATATACTGTGGACAGACTAGGGAGTGAGATATACTGTGGACAGACTAGGGAGTGAGATATACTGTGGACAGGCTGAGGGGAGAGTTATACTGGGGAGTGAGATATACTGTGGACAGACTAGGGAGTGAGATATACTGTGGACAGACTGAGGGGAGAGTTATACTGGGGAGTGAGATATACTGTGGACAGACTAGGGAGTGAGATATACTGTGGACAGACTGAGGGGAGAGTTATACTGGGGAGTGAGATATACTGTGGACAGACTGAGGGGGAGTTATACTGGGGAGTGAGATATACTGTGGACAGACTGAGGGGAGAGTTATACTGGGGATAGGACTAGAGTGAGATATACTGTGGACAGACTAGGGAGTGAGATATACTGTGGACAGACTGAGGGAGAGTTATACTGGGGAGTGAGATATACTGTGGACAGACTGAGGGGAGAGTTATACTGGGGAGTGAGATATACTGTGGACAGACTGAGGGAGAGTTATACTGTGGACAGACTAGGGAGTGAGATATACTGTGGACAGACTGAGGGAGAGTTATACTGGGGAGTGAGATATACTGTGGACAGACTGAGGGGGAGTTATACTGGGGAGTGAGATATACTGTGGACAGACTAGGGAGTGAGATATACTGTGGACAGACTGAGGGAGAGTTATACTGGGGAGTGAGATATACTGTGGACAGACTGAGGGGAGAGTTATACTGGGGAGTGAGATATACTGTGGACAGACTGAGGGAGTGAGATACTGGACTGTGGACAGACTAGGGAGGAGATATACTGTGGACAGACTGAGGGAGTGAGATATACTGAGAGTTATACTGGGGAGTGAGATATACTGTGGACAGACTGAGGGGAGTTATACTGGGGAGTGAGATATACTGTGGACAGACTGAGGAGTGAGTTATACTGGGGAGTGGAGATATACTGTGGACAGACTGAGGGGAGAGTTATACTGGGGAGTGAGATATACTGTGGACAGACTGAGGGAGAGTTATACTGGGGAGTGAGATATACTGTGGACAGACTAGGGAGTGAGATATACTGTGGACAGACTGAGGGAGAGTCATACTGGGACTGAGAGTGAGATATACTGTGGACAGACTGAGGGGAGAGTTATACTGGGGAGTGAGATATACTGTGGACAGACTGAGGGAGAGTTATACTGGAGATATACTGTGGACAGACTAGGGAGTGAGATATACTGTGGACAGACTGAGGGAGAGTTATACTGGGGAGTGAGATATACTGTGGACAGACTGAGGGGAGAGTTATACTGGGGAGTGAGATATACTGTGGACAGACTGAGGGAGAGATATACTGGGGACAGATATACTGTGGACAGACTGAGGGGGAGTTATACTGGGGAGACTGAGATATACTGTGGATATGACAGACTGAGGGAGTTATACTGGGGAGAGATATACTGTGGACAGACTAGGGAGTGAGATATACTGTGGACAGACTGAGGGAGAGTCATACTGGGGAGTGAGATATACTGTGGACAGACTGAGGGGAGTTATACTGGGGAGTGAGATATACTGTGGACAGACTGAGGGAGAGTTATACTGAGTGTGGACAGACTGAGGGAGAGTCTACTGGGGAGTGAGATATACTGTGGACAGACTAGGGAGTGAGATATACTGCAGGACAGGCTGAGGGAGAGTCATACTGGGGAGTGAGATATACTGTGGACAGGCTGAGGGAGAGTTATACTGGGGAGTGAGATATACTGTGGACAGACTAGGGAGTGAGATATACTGTGGACAGACTGAGGGAGAGTCATACTGGGGAGTGAGATATACTGTGGACAGACTGAGGGAGAGTTATACTGGGGAGTGAGATATACTGTGGACAGACTGAGGGAGAGATATACTGGGGAGTGAGATATACTGTGGACAGACTAGGGAGTGAGATATACTGTGGACAGACTAGGGAGTGAGATATACTGTGGACAGGCTGAGGGAGAGTTATACTGGGGAGTGAGATATACTGTGGACAGACTGAGGGAGAGTTATACTGGGGAGTGAGATATACTGTGGACAGACTAGGGAGTGAGATATACTGTGGACAGACTGAGGGAGAGTCATACTGGGGAGTGAGATATACTGTGGACAGACTGAGGGAGAGTTATACTGGGGAGTGAGAGAAATACTATACTGTGGACAGACTAGGGAGTGAGATATACTGTGGACAGACTAGGGAGTGAGATATACTGTGGACAGACTAGGGAGTGAGATATACTGTGGACAGACTGAGGGAGAGTCATACTGGGGAGTGAGATATACTGTGGACAGGCTGAGGGAGAGTTATACTGGGGAGTGAGATATACTGTGGACAGACTAGGGAGTGAGATATACTGTGGACAGACTGAGGGAGAGTCATACTGGGGAGTGAGATATACTGTGGACAGACTGAGGGAGAGTTATACTGGGAGTGAGATATACTGTGGACAGACTGGGAGTGAGATATACTGTGGACAGACTAGGGAGTGAGATATACTGTGGACAGACTGAGGGAGAGAGATATACTGGGGAGTGAGATATACTGTGGACAGACTGAGGGAGAGTTATACTGGGGAGTGAGATATACTGTGGACAGACTAGGGAGTGAGATATACTGTGGACAGATATACTGAGGGGGAGTCATACTGGGGAGTGATATACTGTGGACAGACTGAGGGAGAGTTATACTGGGGAGTGAGAATACTGTGGACAGACTATACTGGGACTAGGGAGTGAGATATACTGTGGACAGACTAGGGAGTGAGATATACTGTGGACAGACTGAGGGAGTGAGATATACTGTGGACAGACTGAGGGAGAGTTATACTGGGGAGTGAGATATACTGTGGACAGACTGGGAGTGAGATATACTGTGGACAGACTGAGGGGAGAGTCATACTGGGGAGTGAGATATACTGTGGACAGACTGAGGGGAGAGTTACACTGGGGAGTGAGATATACTGTGGACAGACTAGGGAGTGAGATGAACTGTGGACAGACTGAGGGGAGAGTTATACTGGGGAGTGAGATATACTGTGGACAGACTAGGGAGTGAGATATACTGTGGACAGACTAGGGAGTGAGATATACTGTGGACAGGCTGAGGGGAGAGTTATACTGGGGAGTGAGATATACTGTGGACAGACTAGGGAGTGAGATATACTGTGGACAGACTAGGGAGTGAGACATACTGTGGACAGACTAGGGAGTGAGATATACTGTGGACAGACTACGGAGTGAGATATACTGTGGACAGACTAGGGAGTGAGATATACTGTGGACAGACTGAGGGGAGAGTTATACTGGGGAGTGAGATATACTGTGGACAGACTAGGGAGTGAGATATACTGTGGACAGACTGAGGGGAGAGTTATACTGGGGAGTGAGATATACTGTGGACAGACTGAGGGGGTGAGTTATACTGGGGAGTGAGATATACTGTGGATTGACTGAGGGGAGAGTTATACTGGATACTGTGGACAGACTAGGGAGTGAGATAAAGTGTGGACAGACTGAGGGGAGAGTTATACTGGGGAGTGAGATATACTGTGGACAGACTGAGGGGGCGAGTTATACTGGGGAGTGAGATATACTGTGGATTGACTGAGGGGGTAGTTATACTGGGGAGTGAGATATACTGTGGACAGACTAGGGAGTGAGATATACTGTGGACAGACTGAGGGGAGAGTCATACTGGGGAGTGAGATATACTGTGGACAGACTGAGGGGAGAGTTATACTGGGGAGTGAGATATACTGTGGACAGACTGGACTGGGGAGACTGTGAGATATACTGTGGACAGACTAGGGGAGATATACTGTGGACAGACTAGGGAGTGAGATATACTGTGGACAGACTGAGGGAGAGTCATACTGGGGAGTGAGATATACTGTGGACAGGCTGAGGGGAGTTATACTGGGGAGTGAGATATACTGTGGACAGACTGAGGGAGAGATATACTGGGGAGTGAGATATACTGTGGACAGACTGAGGGAGTGATACTGTGAGATATACTGTGGACAGACTGAGGGAGAGTTATACTGGGGAGTGAGATATACTGTGGACAGACTGAGGGGAGAGTTATACTGGGGAGTGAGATATACTGTGGACAGACTAGGGAGTGAGATATACTGTGGACAGACTGAGGGGAGAGTCATACTGGGGAGTGAGATATACTGTGGACAGACTGAGGGAGAGTCATACTGGGGAGTGAGATATACTGTGGACAGACTGAGGGGAGAGTTATACTGGGGAGTGAGATATACTGTGGACAGACTAGGGAGTGAGATATACTGTGGACAGACTAGGGAGTGAGATATACTGTGGACAGACTGAGGGAGAGTTATACTGGGGAGTGAGATATACTGTGGACAGACTGAGGGAGAGTTATACTGGGGAGTGAGATATACTGTGGACAGACTAGGGAGTGAGATATACTGTGGACAGACTGAGGGGAGAGTCATACTGGGGAGTGAGATATACTGTGGACAGACTGAGGGGAGAGTTATACTGGGGAGTGAGATATACTGTGAACAGACTAGGGAGTGAGATATACTGTGGACAGACTAGGGAGTGAGATATACTGGGGAGTGAGATATACTGTGGATTGACTGAGGGGAGAGTTATACTGGATACTGTGGACAGACTAGGGAGTGAGATATAGTGTGGACAGACTGAGGGGAGAGTTATACTGGGGAGTGAGATATACTGTGGACAGACTGAGGGGGTGAGTTATACTGGGGAGTGAGATATACTGTGGACAGACTGAGGGAGTTATACTGGGGAGTGAGATATACTGTGGACAGACTAGGGAGTGAGATATACTGTGGACAGACTGAGGGGAGAGTCATACTGGGGAGTGAGATATACTGTGGACAGACTGAGGGGGCGAGTTATTCTGGGGAGTGAGATATACTGTGGATTGACTGAGTGGGTAGTTATACTGGGGAGTGAAATATACTGTGGACAGACTGAGGGGAGAGTTATACTGTGGACAGACTGAGGGGAGAGTCATACTGGGGAGTGAGATATACTGTGGACAGACTGAGGGGAGAGTTATACTGGGGAGTGAGATATACTGTGGACAGACTGAGGGGAGAGTCATACTGGGGAGTGAGATATACTGTGGACAGACTAGGGAGTGAGATATACTGTGGACAGACTGAGGGGAGAGTCATACTGAGGAGTGAGATATACTGTGGACAGACTGAGGGGAGAGTTATACTGGGGAGTGAGATATACTGTGGACAGACTAGGGAGTGAGATATACTGTGGACAGACTGAGGGAGAGTCATACTGGGGAGTGAGATATACTGTGGACAGACTGAGGGGAGTTATACTGGGGAGTGAGATATACTGTGGACAGACTAGGGAGTGAGATATACTGTGGACAGACTAGGGAGTGAGATATACTGTGGACAGACTGAGGGAGAGTTATACTGGGGAGTGAGATATACTGTGGACAGACTGAGGGAGAGTTATACTGGGGAGTGAGATATACTGTGGACAGACTAGGGAGTGAGATATACTGTGGACAGACTGAGGGAGAGTATACTGTGGACAGACTGAGGGAGAGTTATACTGGGGATATACTGTGGACAGACTAGGGAGTGAGATATACTGTGGACAGACTGAGGGGAGAGTTATACTGGGGAGTGAGATGAGATATACTGTGGACAGACTGAGGGGGTGAGTTATACTGGGGAGTGAGATATACTGTGGATTGACTGAGGGGAGAGTTATACTGGATACTGTGGACAGACTAGGGAGTGAGATAAAGTGTGGACAGACTGAGGGGAGAGTTATACTGGGGAGTGAGATATACTGTGGATTGACTGAGGGGGTAGTTATACTGGGGAGTGAGATATACTGTGGACAGACTAGGGAGTGAGATATACTGTGGACAGACTGAGGGGAGAGTTATACTGGGGAGTGAGAAATACTGTGGACACACTAGGGAGTGAGATATACTGTGGACAGACTGAGGGGAGAGTTATACTGGGGAGTGAGATATACTGTGGACAGACTGAGGGAGTGAGATATACTGTGAGATATACTGTGGAGACTGGGGAGTGAGATATACTGTGGACTGAGGGAGAGTTATACTGGGGACTGTGGACAGACTAGGGAGTGAGATATACTGTGGACAGACTGAGGGGAGAGTTATACTGGGGAGTGAGATATACTGTGGACAGAGAGGGAGAGTTATACTGGGAGTGAGATATACTGGAGACTGAGAGATATACTGTGGATATACTGTGGACAGACTGAGGGAGAGTTATACTGGGGAGTGAGATATACTGTGGACAGACTGAGGGAGTGAGATATACTGGGAGACTAGGGAGTGAGATATACTGAGTTATACTGGGGAGTGAGATATACTGTGGACAGACTGAGGGAGAGTGAGATACTGTGGACAGACTAGAGTGAGATATACTGTGGACAGACTGAGGGAGAGTTATACTGGGGAGTGAGATATACTGTGGACAGACTGAGGGAGAGTTATACTGGGGAGATATACTGTGGACAGACTGAGGGTGAGATATACTGTGGACAGTTAGAGGGAGTAGATATACTGTGGACAGACTAGGGAGTGAGATATACTGTGGACAGACTGAGGGAGAGTTATACTGGGGAGTGAGATATACTGTGGACAGACTGAGGAGAGTTATACTGGGGAGTGAGATATACTGTGGACAGACTGGGGGAGTGAGATATACTGTGGATAGACTGAGGATACTGTGGACAGACTAGGAGGAGTGAGATATATACAGACTGAGGGAGACTATACTGGGGAGTGAGATATACTGTGGACAGACTGAGGGGTGAGAGTTATACTGGGGAGTGAGATATACTGTGGACAGACTGAGGGAGTTATACTGGGGAGATATATACTGTGGACAGACTAGGGAGTGAGATATACTGTGGACAGACTGAGGGAGAGTTATACTGAGAGATATACTGTGGACAGACTGAGGAGTGAGTTATACTGGGGAGTGAGATATACTGTGGACAGACTGAGGGAGTTATACTGAGTTATACTGGGGAGTGAGACTGGATAGTGAGATTATACTGTGGACAGACTGAGGGGACAGAGAGATATACTGTGGACTGAGGGAGAGTTATACTGGGGAGTGAGATATACTGTGGACAGACTGAGGGGAGAGTTATACTGGGGAGTGAGATATACTGTGGACAGACTGAGGGAGAGTGAGATATACTGTGGACAGACTGAGGGAGAGTTATACTGGGGGGAGTGAGATATACTGTGGACACTGAGGAGACAGACTGAGGGATATAGTTATACTGGGGAGTGAGATATACTGTGGACAGACTAGGGAGTGAGATATACTGTGGACAGACTGAGGGGAGAGATCATACTGGGGAGTGAGATATACTGTGGACAGACTGAGGGGAGAGTTATACTGGGGAGTGAGATATACTGTGGACAGACTGAGGGAGTGAGATATACTGTGGACAGACTGAGGGAGAGGACATACTGGGGAGTGAGATATACTGTGGACAGACTAGGGGAGAGATATACTGTGGACAGGCTAGGGGAGTCATACTGAGGAGTGAGATATACTGTGGACAGACTGAGGGGAGAGTCATACTGGGGAGTGAGATATACTGTGGACAGACTAGGGAGTGAGATATACTGTGGACAGACTGAGGGGAGAGTCATACTGGGGAGTGAGATATACTGTGGACAGACTGAGGGGAGAGTTATACTGGGGAGTGAGATATACTGTGGACAGACTGAGGGGAGAGTTATACTGGGGAGTGAGATATACTGTGGACAGACTAGGGAGTGAGATATACTGTGGACAGACTAGGGAGTGAGATATACTGTGGACAGGCTGAGGGGAGAGTTATACTGGGGAGTGAGATATACTGTGGACAGACTGAGGGGAGTTATACTGGGGAGTGAGATATACTGTGGACAGACTAGGGAGTGAGATATACTGTGGACAGACTGAGGGAGAGTCATACTGGGGAGTGAGATATACTGTGGACAGACTGAGGGGAGAGTTATACTGGGAGGAGAAATACTGTGGACAGACTAGGGAGTGAGATATACTGTGGACAGACTAGGGAGTGAGATATACTGTGGACAGACTAGGGAGTGAGATATACTGTGGACAGGCTGAGGGAGAGTTATACTGGGGAGTGAGATATACTGTGGACAGACTGAGGGAGAGTTATACTGGGGAGTGAGATATACTGTGGACAGACTAGGGAGTGAGATATACTGTGGACAGACTGAGAGAGTCATACTGGGGAGTGAGATATACTGTGGACAGACTGAGGGAGAGTTATACTGGGGAGTGAGATATACTGTGGACAGACTAGGGAGTGAGATATACTGTGGACAGACTAGGGAGTGAGATATACTGTGGACAGACTGAGGGAGAGTGGGGAGAGATATACTGTGGACAGACTGAGGGGAGAGTTATACTGGGGAGTGAGATATACTGTGGACAGACTAGGGAGTGAGATATACTGTGGACAGACTGAGGGAGAGTCATACTGGGGAGTGAGATATACTGTGGACAGACTGAGGGAGAGTTATACTGGGGAGTGAGATATACTGTGGACAGACTAGGGAGTGAGATATACTGTGGACAGACTAGGGAGTGAGATATACTGTGGACAGACTGGGAGGAGAGATATACTGTGGACAGGCTGAGGGAGAGTTATACTGGGGAGTGAGATATACTGTGGACAGACTAGGGAGTGAGATATACTGTGGACAGACTGAGGGAGAGTCATACTGGGGAGTGAGATATACTGTGGACAGACTGAGGGAGAGTTATACTGGGGAGTGAGATATACTGTGGACAGACTAGGGAGTGAGATATACTGTGGACAGACTGAGGGAGAGTCATACTGGGGAGTGAGATATACTGTGGACAGACTGAGGGAGTGAGATATACTGTGGACAGACTGAGGGAGTGAGATATACTGTGGACAGACTGAGGGAGAGTTATACTGGGGAGATATACTGAGATATACTGTGGACAGACTGGGGAGTGAGATATACTGTGGACAGACTGAGGGAGAGTATACTGGGGAGTGAGATATACTGTGGACAGACTGAGGGAGAGAGATATACTGTGGACAGACTAGGGAGAGATATACTGTGGACAGACTAGGGAGTGAGATATACTGTGGACAGAGGGGAGAGTTATACTGGGGAGTGAGATATACTGTGGACAGACTAGGGAGTGAGATATACTGTGGACAGACTGAGGGAGAGTCATACTGGGGAGTGAGATATACTGTGGACAGACTGAGGGAGAGTTATACTGGGGAGTGAGATATACTGTGGACAGACTGTGGGAGAGTTATACTGGGACAGACTGTGGACAGACTAGGGAGTGAGATATACTGTGGACAGACTGAGGGAGAGTCATACTATGAGATATACTGTGGACAGACTGAGGGGAGAGTTATACTGGGGAGTGAGATATACTGTGGACAGACTAGGGAGTGGAGATATACTGTGGACAGACTAGGGAGTGAGATATACTGTGGACAGACTGAGGGAGTGAGATATACTGTGGACAGACTGAGGGAGTGAGATATACTGTGGACAGACTAGGGAGTGAGATATACTGTGGACAGACTGAGGGAGATATACTGTGGACAGACTGGGAGTGAGATATACTGTGGACAGACTGAGGGAGAGTTATACTGGGGAGTGAGATATACTGTGGACAGACTGAGGGAGAGTTATACTGGGGAGTGAGATATATACTGTGGACAGACTAGGGAGTGAGATATACTGTGGACAGACTGAGGGAGAGTCATACTGGGGAGTGAGATATACTGTGGACAGACTGAGGGAGAGTTATACTGGGGAGTGAGATATACTGTGGACAGACTGAGGGAGAGTTATACTGGGGAGTGAGATATACTGTGGACAGACTAGGGAGTGAGATATACTGTGGACAGACTGAGGGAGAGAGATATACTGGACTGAGGAGTGAGATATACTGTGGACAGACTGAGGGAGAGAGTTATACTGGGGAGGGAGTCATGAGATATACTGTGGACAGACTGAGGGAGAGTATACTGGGGAGTGAGATATACTGTGGACAGACTAGGGAGTGAGATATACTGTGGACAGACTGAGGGGAGAGTCATACTGGGGAGTGAGATATACTGTGGACAGACTGAGGGAGAGTATACTGGGGAGTGAGATATACTGTGGACAGACTAGGGAGTGAGATATACTGTGGACAGACTGAGGGAGAGTCATACTGGGGAGTGAGATATACTGTGGACAGACTGAGGGGAGTTATACTGGGGAGTGAGATATACTGTGGACAGACTAGGGAGTGAGATATACTGTGGACAGACTAGGGAGTGAGATATACTGTGGACAGACTGAGGGAGAGATATACTGTGGACAGACTGAGGGAGAGTGGGGAGAGATATACTGTGGACAGACTGAGGGAGAGTTATACTGGGGAGTGAGATATACTGTGGACAGACTAGGGAGTGAGATATACTGTGGACAGACTGAGGGAGAGTCATACTGGGGAGTGAGATATACTGTGGATAGACTGAGGGGAGAGTTATACTGGGGAGTGAGATATACTGTGGACAGACTAGGGAGTGAGATATACTGTGGACAGACTAGGGAGTGAGATATACTGTGGACAGGCTGAGGGGAGAGTTATACTGGGGAGTGAGATATACTGTGGACAGACTGAGGGAGAGATTATACTGGGGAGTGAGATATACTGTGGACAGACTAGGGAGTGAGATATACTGTGGACAGACTGAGGGAGAGTCATACTGGGGAGTGAGATATACTGTGGACAGACTGAGGGAGAGTTATACTGGGGAGTGAGAAATACTGTGGACAGACTAGGGAGTGAGATATACTGTGGACAGACTAGGGAGTGAGATATACTGTGGACAGACTAGGGAGTGAGATATACTGTGGACAGACTGAGGGAGAGTTATACTGGGGAGTGAGATATACTGTGGACAGACTGAGGGAGAGTTATACTGGGGAGTGAGATATACTGTGGACAGACTAGGAGTGTGAGATATACTGTGGACAGACTGAGGGAGAGATACTGGGGAGTGAGATATACTGTGGACAGACTGAGGGAGAGATATACTGTGGACAGACTGAGAGAGTCATACTGGGAGTGAGATATACTGTGGACAGACTGAGGGAGAGTTATACTGGGGAGTGAGATATACTGTGGACAGACTGAGGGAGTGAGATATACTGGGACAGAGTGAGATATACTGTGGGACAACTAGACTAGGGAGTGAGATATACTGTGGACAGACTGAGGGAGAGTCATACTGGGGAGTGAGATATACTGTGGACAGACTGAGGGAGAGTTATACTGGGGAGTGAGATATACTGTGGACAGACTAGGGAGTGAGATATACTGTGGACAGACTAGGGAGTGAGATATACTGTGGACAGACTGAGGGAGAGATATACTGGGGAGTGAGATATACTGTGGACAGACTGAGGGAGAGTTATACTGGGGAGTGAGATATACTGTGGACAGACTAGGGAGTGAGATATACTGTGGACAGACTGAGGGAGAGTCATACTGGGGAGTGAGATATACTGTGGACAGACTGAGGGAGAGTTATACTGGGGAGTGAGATATACTGTGGACAGACTAGGGAGTGAGATATACTGTGGACAGACTAGGGAGTGAGATATACTGTGGACAGACTGAGGGAGAGTTATACTGGGGAGTGAGATATACTGTGGACAGACTGAGGGAGAGATACTGTGGACAGACTGGGAGAGATATACTGTGGACAGACTAGGGAGTGAGATATACTGTGGACAGACTAGGGAGTGAGATATACTGTGGACAGACTGAGGGAGAGTTATACTGGGGAGTGAGATATACTGTGGACAGACTAGGGAGTGAGATATACTGTGGACAGACTAGGGAGTGAGATATACTGTGGACAGACTAGGGAGTGAGATATACTGTGGACAGACTACGGAGTGAGATATACTGTGGACAGACTAGGGAGTGAGATATACTGTGGACAGACTGAGGGGAGAGTCATACTGGGGAGTGAGATATACTGTGGACAGACTAGGGAGTGAGATATACTGTGGACAGACTGAGGGGAGAGTCATACTGGGGAGTGAGATATACTGTGGACAGACTGAGGGGAGAGTTATACTGGGGAGTGAGATATACTGTGGACAGACTAGGGAGTGAGATATACTGTGGACAGACTGAGGGGAGAGTCATACTGGGGAGTGAGATATACTGTGGACAGACTGAGGGGAGAGTTATACTGGGGAGTGAGAAATACTGTGGACACACTAGGGAGTGAGATATACTGTGGACAGACTAGGGAGTGAGATATACTGTGGACAGACTAGGGAGTGAGATATACTGTGGACAGGCTGAGGGGAGAGTTATACTGGGGAGTGAGATATACTGTGGACAGGCTGAGGGGAGAGTTATACTGGGGAGTGAGATATACTGTGGACAGACAAGGGAGTGAGATATACTGTGGACAGACTAGGGAGTGAGATATACTGTGGACAGAGAGTTATACTGGGGAGTGAGATATACTGTGGACAGACTAGGGAGTGAGATATACTGTGGACAGACTGAGGGGAGAGTCATACTGGGGAGTGAGATATACTGTGGACAGACTGAGGGAGAGATATACTGGGGAGTGGATAGACAGACTAGGAGTGAGATATACTGTGGACAGACTGAGGGAGTGAGATATACTGTGGACTGGGGAGTGAGATAGATATTGTGGACAGACTGAGGGAGAGTTATACTGGGGAGTGAGATATACTGTGGACAGACTAGGGAGTGAGATATACTGTGGACTGTGGACAGACTGAGGGAGAGATATACTGTGGACAGACTAGGGAGTGAGATATACTGTGGACAGACTGAGGGAGACTGAGATATACTGGGGAGTGAGATATACTGTGGACAGACTGAGGGGGAGTGAGTATACTGGGAGTGAGATATACTGTGGACAGACTGAGGGGAGAGTTATACTGGGGAGTGAGATATACTGTGGACAGACTAGGGAGTGAGATATACTGTGGACAGACTGAGGGAGATATACTATACTGGGGAGTGAGATATACTGTGGACAGACTGAGGGGAGTGAGTTATACTGGGGAGAGATATACTGTGGACAGACTGAGGGGAGAGTTATACTGGGGAGTGAGATATACTGTGGACAGACTAGGGAGTAGATATACTGTGGACAGACTGAGGGAGAGTCATACTGGGGAGTGAGATATACTGTGGACAGACTGAGGGAGAGTTATACTGGGGAGTGAGATATACTGTGGACAGACTGAGGGAGAGTATACTGACTAGGAGTGAGATATACTGTGGACAGACTAGGGAGTGAGATATACTGTGGACAGACTGAGGGAGAGTCATACTGGGGAGTGAGATATACTGTGGACAGGCTGAGGGAGAGTTATACTGGGGAGTGAGATATACTGTGGACAGACTAGGGAGTGAGATATACTGTGGACAGACTGAGGGAGAGTCATACTGGGGAGTGAGATATACTGTGGACAGACTGAGGGAGAGTTATACTGGGGAGTGAGATATACTGTGGACAGACTAGGGAGTGAGATATACTGTGGACAGACTAGGGAGTGAGATATACTGTGGACAGACTGAGGGAGAGTTATACTGGGGAGTGAGATATACTGTGGACAGACTGAGGGAGAGTTATACTGGGGAGTGAGATATACTGTGGACAGACTAGGGAGTGAGATATACTGTGGACAGACTGAGGGAGAGTCATACTGGGGAGTGAGATATACTGTGGACAGACTGAGGGGAGTTATACTGGGGAGTGAGATATACTGTGGACAGACTAGGGAGTGAGATATACTGTGGACAGACTAGGGAGTGAGATATACTGTGGACAGACTGAGGGAGTTATACTGAGAGTAGATATACTGTGGACAGACTGAGGGAGAGTTATACTGGGGAGTGAGATATACTGTGGACAGACTAGGGAGTGAGATATACTGTGGACAGACTGAGGGAGTGAGATATACATACTGGGGAGTGAGATATACTGTGGACAGACTGAGGGAGAGTTATACTGGGGAGTGAGATATACTGTGGACAGACTAGGGAGTGAGATATACTGTGGACAGACTAGGGAGGAGATATACTGTGGACAGACTAGGGAGTGAGATATACTGTGGACAGACTGAGGGGAGAGTTATACTGGGGAGTGAGATATACTGTGGACAGACTGAGGGAGAGTTATACTGGGGAGTGAGATATACTGTGGACAGACTAGGGAGTGAGATATACTGTGGACAGACTGAGGGAGAGTTATACTGGGGAGTGAGATATACTGTGGACAGACTGAGGGAGTGAGATATACTGTGGACAGACTGAGGGAGGGGGAGTGAGATATACTGTGGACAGACTGAGGGAGAGTTATACTGGGGAGTGAGATATACTGTGGACAGACTGAGGGAGAGTTATACTGGGGAGTGAGATATACTGTGGACAGACTAGGGAGTGAGATATACTGTGGACAGACTGAGGGGAGAGTCATACTGGGGAGTGAGATATACTGTGGACAGACTGAGGGGAGAGTTATACTGGGGAGTGAGATATACTGTGGACAGACTAGGGAGTGAGATATACTGTGGACAGACTAGGGAGTGAGATATACTGTGGACAGACTGAGGGGAGAGTCATACTGGGGAGTGAGATATACTGTGGACAGACTGAGGGGAGAGTTATACTGGGGAGTGAGATATACTGTGGACAGACTAGGGAGTGAGATGTACTGTGGACAGACTGAAGGGAGAGTCATACTGGGGAGAGATATACTGTGGACAGACTGAGGGAGAGTTATACTGGGGAGTGAGATATACTGTGGACAGACTAGGGGAGTGAGATATACTGTGGACAGACTAGGGAGTGAGATATACTGTGGACAGACTGAGGAGAGTATACTGTGGAGTGAGATATACTGTGGACAGACTGAGGGAGTGAGATATACTGTGGACAGACTAGGGAGTGAGATATACTGTGGACAGACTAGGGAGTGAGACATACTGTGGACAGACTAGGGAGTGAGATATACTGTGGACAGACTGAGGGCAGAGTTATACTGGGGAGTGAGAAATACTGTGGACAGACTAGGGAGTGAGATATACTGTGGACAGACTAGGGAGTGAGATATACTGTGGACAGACTAGGGAGTGAGATATACTGTGGACAGACTATGGAGTGAGATATATGTGGACAGACTAGGGAGTGAGATATACTGTGGACAGACTGAGGGGAGAGTCATACTGGGGAGTGAGATATACTGTGGACAGACTAGGGAGTGAGATATACTGTGGACAGGCTGAGGGGAGAGTCATACTGGGGAGTGAGATATACTGTGGACAGACTGAGGGAGAGTTATACTGGGGAGTGAGATATACTGTGGACAGACTAGGGAGTGAGATATACTGTGGACAGACTGAGGGAGAGTCATACTGGGGAGTGAGATATACTGTGGACAGACTGAGGGAGAGTTATACTGGGGAGTGAGATATACTGTGGACAGACTAGGGAGTGAGATATACTGTGGACAGACTAGGGAGTGAGATATACTGTGGACAGACTGAGGGAGTTATACTGGGGAGTGAGATATACTGTGGACAGAGGGGAGAGTTATACTGGGGAGTGAGATATACTGTGGACAGACTAGGGAGAGTGAGATATACTGTGGACAGACTAGGGAGTGAGATATACTGTGGACAGGCTGAGGGAGAGATATACTGGGGACAGATATGAGGGACAGACTACTGGGGAGTGAGATATACTGTGGACAGACTGAGGGAGAGTATACTGGGACAGACTAGAGTGAGATATACTGTGGACAGACTAGGGAGTGAGATATACTGTGGACAGACTAGGGAGTGAGATATACTGTGGACAGACTGAGGGAGAGTCATACTGGGGAGTGAGATATACTGTGGACAGACTGAGGGAGAGTTATACTGGGGAGTGAGATATACTGTGGACAGACTAGGGAGTGAGATATACTGTGGAGACTGGGAGTGAGATATACTGTGGACAGACTAGGGAGTGAGATATACTGTGGACAGACTAGGGAGTGAGATATACTGTGGACAGACTGAGGGAGTGAGATATACTGTGGACAGACTAGGGAGTGAGATATACTGTGGACAGACTGAGGGAGAGTATACTGGGAGTGAGATATACTGTGGACAGACAAGGGAGTGAGATATACTGTGGACAGACTGAGGGGAGAGTCATACTGGGGAGTGAGATATACTGTGGATAGACTGAGGGGAGAGTTATACTGGGGAGTGAGATATACTGTGGACAGACTAGGGAGTGAGATATACTGTGGACAGACTGAGGGGAGAGTCATACTGGGGAGTGAGATATACTGTGGACAGACTGAGGGGAGAGTTATACTGGGGAGTGAGATATACTGTGGACAGACTAGGGAGTGAGATATACTGTGGACAGACTAGGGAGTGAGATATACTGTGGACAGGCTGAGGGGAGAGTTATACTGGGGAGTGAGATATACTGTGGACAGACTGAGGGGAGAGTTATACTGGGGAGTGAGATATACTGTGGACAGACTAGGGAGTGAGATATACTGTGGACAGACTGAGGGGAGAGTCATACTGGGGAGTGAGATATACTGTGGACAGACTGAGGGGAGAGTTATACTGGGGAGTGAGAAATACTGTGGACAGACTAGGGAGTGAGATATACTGTGGACAGACTAGGGAGTGAGATATACTGTGGACAGACTAGGGAGTGAGATATACTGTGGACAGACTGAGGGAGAGTTATACTGGGGAGTGAGATATACTGTGGACAGACTGAGGGAGAGTTATACTGGGGAGTGAGATATACTGTGGACAGACTAGGGAGTGAGATATACTGTGGACAGACTGAGGGAGAGTTATACTGGGGAGTGAGATATACTGTGGACAGACTGAGGGATATACTGTGGACAGAGATATACTGTGGACAGACTGAGGGAGTCATACTGAGAGATATACTGTGGACAGACTGAGGGAGAGTTATACTGGGGAGTGAGATATACTGTGGACAGACTGAGGGAGAGTTATACTGGGGAGTGAGATATACTGTGGACAGACTAGGGAGTGAGATATACTGTGGACAGACTGAGGGGAGAGTCATACTGGGGAGTGAGATATACTGTGGACAGACTGAGGGAGAGTTATACTGGGGAGTGAGATATACTGTGGACTGAGACTGGGGAGTGAGATATACTGTGGACAGACTAGGGAGTGAGATATACTGTGGACAGACTAGGGAGTGAGATATACTGTGGACAGACTAGGGGAGAGTGACTGATATACTGTGGACAGACTGAGGGAGAGTTATACTGGGGAGTGAGATATACTGTGGACAGACTGAGGGAGAGTATACTGGGGAGTGAGATATACTGTGGACAGACTAGGGAGTGAGATATACTGTGGACAGACTGAGGGAGAGTCATACTGGGGAGTGAGATATACTGTGGACAGACTGAGGGAGAGTTATACTGGGGAGTGAGATACTACAGACTGGGAGGAGATATACTGTGGACAGACTAGGGAGTGAGATATACTGTGGACAGACTGAGGGAGAGTTATACTGGGGAGTGAGATATACTGTGGACAGACTGAGGGAGAGTTATACTGGGGAGAGATATACTGTGGACAGACTAGGGAGTGAGATATACTGTGGACAGACTGAGGGGAGAGTTATACTGGGGAGTGAGATATACTGTGGACAGACTAGGGAGTGAGATATACTGTGGACAGACTGAGGGAGAGTGAGATATACTGTGGACAGACTGAGGAGAGTTATACTGGGGAGTGAGATATACTGTGGACAGACTGAGGGAGAGTTATACTGGGGAGTGAGATATACTGTGGACAGACTAGGGAGTGAGATATACTGTGGACAGACTGAGGGAGATATACTGTGGACATACTGGGGAGTGAGATATACTGTGGACAGACTGAGGGGAGAGTTATACTGGGGAGTGAGATATACTGTGGACAGACTAGGGAGTGAGATATACTGTGGACAGACTGAGGGGAGAGTCATACTGGGGAGTGAGATATACTGTGGACAGACTGAGGGGAGAGTTATACTGGGGAGTGAGATATACTGTGGACAGACTAGGGAGTGAGATATACTGTGGACAGACTAGGGAGTGAGATATACTGTGGACAGGCTGAGGGGAGAGTTATACTGGGGAGTGAGATATACTGTGGACAGACTGAGGGGAGAGTTATACTGGGGAGTGAGATATACTGTGGACAGACTAGGGAGTGAGATATACTGTGGACAGACTGAGGGGAGAGTCATACTGGGGAGTGAGATATACTGTGGACAGACTGAGGGGAGAGTTATACTGGGGAGTGAGAAATACTGTGGACACACTAGGGAGTGAGATATACTGTGGACAGACTAGGGAGTGAGATATACTGTGGACAGACTAGGGAGTGAGATATACTGTGGACAGGCTGAGGGGAGAGTTATACTGGGGAGTGAGATATACTGTGGACAGGCTGAGGGGAGAGTTATACTGGGGAGTGAGATATACTGTGGACAGACTAGGGAGTGAGATATACTGTGGACAGACTGAGGGGAGAGTTATACTGGGGAGTGAGATATACTGTGGACAGACTAGGGAGTGAGATATACTGTGGACAGACTGAGGGGAGAGTCATACTGGGGAGTGAGATATACTGTGGACAGACTAGGGAGTGAGATATACTGTGGACAGACTAGGGAGTGAGATATACTGTGGACAGACTGAGGGGAGAGTCATACTGGGGAGTGAGATATACTGTGGACAGACTGAGGGGAGAGTTATACTGGGGAGTGAGATATACTGTGGACAGACTAGGGAGTGAGATATACTGTGGACAGACTAGGGAGAGATATACTGGGGAGACTAGGGAGTGATATACTGTGGACAGACTGAGGGAGAGTTATACTGGGGAGTGAGATATACTGTGGACAGACTGAGGGAGATATACTGGGGAGACTGAGATATACTGTGGATAGACTGAGGGGAGAGTTATACTGGGGAGTGATATACTGTGGACAGACTAGGGAGTGAGATATACTGTGGACAGACTAGGGAGTGAGATATACTGTGGACAGACTGAGGGGAGAGTCATACTGGGGAGTGAGATATACTGTGGACAGACTGAGGGGAGAGTTATACTGGGGAGTGAGAAATACTGTGGACACACTAGGGAGTGAGATATACTGTGGACAGACTAGGGAGTGAGATATACTGTGGACAGACTAGGGAGTGAGATATACTGTGGACAGGCTGAGGGGAGAGTTATACTGGGGAGTGAGATATACTGTGGACAGGCTGAGGGGAGAGTTATACTGGGGAGTGAGATATACTGTGGACAGACAAGGGAGTGAGATATACTGTGGACAGACTAGGGAGTGAGATATACTGTGGACAGGCTGAGGGGAGAGTTATACTGGGGAGTGAGATATACTGTGGACAGACTAGGGAGTGAGATATACTGTGGACAGACTGAGGAGATATACTGTATACTGTGGACAGACTGAGGGAGAGTTATACTGGGGAGTGAGATATACTGTGGACAGACTAGGGAGTGAGATATACTGTGGACAGACTGAGGGAGAGTTATACTGACAGACAGACTAGGGAGTGAGATATACTGTGGACAGACTGAGGGAGAGTCATACTGGGAGTGAGATATACTGTGGACAGACTGAGGGGAGAGTTATACTGGGGAGTGAGATATACTGTGGACAGACTAGGGAGTGAGATATACTGTGGACAGACTAGGGAGTGAGATATACTGTGGACAGACTGAGGGAGAGTTATACTGGGGAGTGAGATATACTGTGGACAGACTGAGGGGGAGAGAGATATACTGTGGACAGACTAGGAGTGAGATATACTGTGGACAGACTAGGGAGTGAGTATACTGACAGACTAGGGAGTAGATATACTGTGGACAGACTGAGGGAGAGTTATACTGGGGAGTGAGATATACTGTGGACAGACTGAGGGGAGAGTTATACTGGGGAGTGAGATATACTGTGGACAGACTAGGGAGTGAGATATACTGTGGACAGACTGAGGGGAGAGTCATACTGGGGAGTGAGATATACTGTGGACAGACTGAGGGGAGAGTTATACTGGGGAGTGAGATATACTGTGGACAGACTAGGGAGTGAGATATACTGTGGACAGACTAGGGAGTGAGATATACTGTGGACAGACTAGGGAGTGAGATATACTGTGGACAGACTGAGGGAGAGTTATACTGGGGAGTGAGATATACTGTGGACAGACTGAGGGAGAGAGATATACTGGGGAGGAGATATACTGTGGACAGACTGGGGAGTGAGATATACTGTGGACAGACTGAGGGAGAGTTATACTGGGGAGTGAGACAGACTGTGGACAGACTAGGGGGGAGTGAGATATACTGTGGACAGACTGAGGGAGAGTCATACTGGGGAGTGAGATATACTGTGGACAGACTGAGGGAGAGATATACTGTGGACAGACTAGGGAGAGATATACTGTGGACAGACTGAGGGGACAGACTAGGGAGTGAGATATACTGTGGACAGACTGACTGGGGAGAGATATACTATACTGGGGAGTGAGATATACTGTGGACAGGGAGGGAGAGTTATACTGGGGAGTGAGATATACTGTGGACAGACTAGGGAGTGAGATATACTGTGGACAGACTAGGGAGTGAGATATACTGTGGACAGGCTGAGGGGAGAGTTATACTGGGGAGTGAGATATACTGTGGACAGACTAGGGAGTGAGATATACTGTGGACAGACTGAGGGGAGAGTCATACTGGGGAGTGAGATATACTGTGGATAGACTGAGGGGAGAGTTATACTGGGGAGTGAGATATACTGTGGACAGACTAGGGAGTGAGATATACTGTGGACAGACTAGGGAGTGAGATATACTGTGGACAGACTGAGGGGAGAGTCATACTGGGGAGTGAGATATACTGTGGACAGACTGAGGGGAGAGTTATACTGGGGAGTGAGAAATACTGTGGACACACTAGGGAGTGAGATATACTGTGGACAGACTAGGGAGTGAGATATACTGTGGACAGACTAGGGAGTGAGATATACTGTGGACAGGCTGAGGGGAGAGTTATACTGGGGAGTGAGATATACTGTGGACAGGCTGAGGGGAGAGTTATACTGGGGAGTGAGATATACTGTGGACAGACAAGGGAGTGAGATATACTGTGGACAGACTGAGGGGAGAGTCATACTGGGGAGTGAGATATACTGTGGACAGACTGAGGGGAGAGTTATACTGGGGAGTGAGATATACTGTGGACAGACTAGGGAGTGAGATATACTGTGGACAGACTGGGGAGTGAGATATACTGTGGACTGTGGAGACTAGGGGAGTGAGATATACTGTGGACAGACTGAGGGAGAGTTATACTGGGGAGTGAGATATACTGTGGACAGACTGAGGGAGAGTTATACTGGGGAGTGAGATATACTGTGGACAGACTGAGGGAGTGAGTCATACTGGGGAGTGAGATATACTGTGGACAGACTAGGGAGTGAGATATACTGTGGACAGACTAGGGAGTGAGATATACTGTGGACAGACTGAGGGGAGAGTCATACTGAGGAGTGAGATATACTGTGGACAGACTGAGGGGAGAGTTATACTGGGGAGTGAGAAATACTGTGGACACACTAGGGAGTGAGATATACTGTGGACAGACTAGGGAGTGAGATATACTGTGGACAGACTAGGGAGTGAGATATACTGTGGACAGACTAGGGAGTGAGATATACTGTGGACAGACTAGGGAGTGAGATATACTGTGGACAGGCTGAGGGGAGAGTTATACTGGGGAGTGAGATATACTGTGGACAGACTAGGGAGTGAGATATACTGTGGACAGACTAGGGAGTGAGACATACTGTGGACAGACTAGGGAGTGAGATATACTGTGGACAGACTAGGGAGTGAGATATACTGTGGACAGACTGAGGGAGAGTTATACTGGGACTGAGGGAGTGAGATATACTGTGGACAGACTAGGGAGTGAGATATACTGTGGATTGACTGAGGGGAGAGTTATACTGGATACTGTGGACAGACTAGGGAGTGAGATATACTGTGGACAGGCTGAGGGGAGAGTTATACTGGGGAGTGAGATATACTGTGGACAGACTGAGGGGGCGAGTTATTCTGGGGAGTGAGATATACTGTGGATTGACTGAGTGGGTAGTTATACTGGGGAGTGAAATATACTGTGGACAGACTGAGGGGAGAGTTATACTGTGGACAGACTGAGGGGAGAGTCATACTGGGGAGTGAGATATACTGTGGACAGACTAGGGAGTGAGATATACTGTGGACAGGCTGAGGGGAGAGTCATACTGAGGAGTGAGATATACTGTGGACAGGCTGAGGGGAGAGTCATACTGGGGAGTGAGATATACTGTGGACAGACTAGGGAGTGAGATATACTGTGGACAGACTGAGGGGAGAGTCATACTGGGGAGTGAGATATACTGTGGACAGACTGAGGGGAGAGTTATACTGGGGAGTGAGATATACTGTGGACAGACTGAGGGGAGAGTTATACTGGGGAGTGAGATATACTGTGGACAGACTGAGGGGAGAGTTATACTGGGGAGTGAGATATACTGTGGACAGACTGAGGGGGCGAGTTATACTGGGGAGTGAGATATACTGTGGATTGACTGAGGGGGTAGTTATACTGGGGAGTGAGATATACTGTGGACAGACTGAGGGGAGAGTTATACTGTGGACAGACTGAGGGGAGAGTCATACTGGGGAGTGAGATATACTGTGGACAGACTGAGGGGAGAGTTATACTGGGGAGTGAGATATACTTTGGACAGACTGAGGGGAGAGTTATACTGTGGACAGACTGAGGGGAGAGTCATACTGGGGAGTGAGATATACTGTGGACAGACTGAGGGGAGAGTTATACTGGGGAGTGAGATATACTTTGGACAGACTGAGGGGAGAGTTATACTGGGGAGTGAGATATACTGTGGACAGACTAGGGAGTGAGATATACTGTGGACAGACTGAGGGGAGAGTCATACTGGGGAGTGAGATATACTGTGGACAGACTGAGGGGGCGAGTTATACTGGGGAGTGAGATATACTGTGGATTGACTGAGGGGGTAGTTATACTGGGGAGTGAGATATACTGTGGATTGACTGAGGGGGTAGTTATACTGGGGAGTGAGATATACTGTGGACAGACTGACGGGAGAGTTATACTGTGGACAGACTGAGGGGAGAGTCATACTGGGGAGTGAGATATACTGTGGACAGACTGAGGGGAGAGTTATACTGGGGAGTGAGATATACTGTGGACAGACTGAGGGGAGAGTTATACTAGTTATACTGGGGAGTGAGATATACTGTGGATTGACTGAGGGGGTAGTTACTTTGGACTGATATACCGTGGACAACTCCTCTGCCATCTACAGTGGAGAGATAGCTAGCTCTCTTCTCCTGTGAGGTCAGTGTGCTGGTCAGTGTACTGGTCAGTATGCTGGATTGTTCCACTGACATCAATAGTTTCACCATTAGAAAGGAAAGCATCAGCTTGCTATTGAGGGAATGACTGGCTGAAGAAGTATGTGTCTCTGGACCAAATGTTACCCTATTCCCTACAGAGAGCCCTATGGGCCCGGTCAAACACTACATAGGGAATAGGCTCCCATTTGGGACACATGTTATGTGTTGGTCTGCCAAAGACCCTTTGAGTTATGATGTCATTATGATGTGGTTAGTTAATTAACAGTTAATTAGTCCAGATGTGAGTGAGGTTCAGTATTGAGTCCTGAAGACCATGTCTGTCACTATGGAAACAATACTCAGCCATAATCCTTTTGGAAGAACAATCAAATGGGAAAATTAATTATGAAATTCACTTCTAGATAGTTTGAAACAAGACAACCCACATGCATTTCAAAATCAAATTAAATCAACCATTATTTGTCACATGCACTGAATAAAATAAGCCCTTAACCTTACCGTGAAATGCTGACTGACAAGACCTTAACATTACCGTGAAATGCTGACTGACAAGCCCTTAACCTGACCGTGAAATGCTGACTGACAAGACCTTAACATTACCGTGAAATGCTGACTGACAAGACCTTAACATTACCGTGAAATGCTTACTTACAAGCCCTTAACCAACAGGTAGACCTTACCATGAAAGCTTACTTACAAGCCCTTAACCAACAGGTAGACCTTACCATGAAATGCTTACTTACAAGCCCTTAACCAACAGATAGACCTTACCATGAAATGCTTACCTACAAGCCCTTAACCAACATGTAGACCTGTATGAAATTCTGTATGTATGTATGTATGTATGTATGTATGTATGTATGTATGTATGTATGTATGTATGTATGTATGTATGTATGTGTGTATGTGTGTATGTGTGTATGTGTGTGTGTCTGTCTGTCTGTGTGTCTGTGTGTATGTGTGTATGTCTGTCTGTGTGTCTGTCTGTCTGTCTGTCTGTCTGTCTGTCTGTCTGTCTGTCTGTCTGTCTGTCTGTCTGTCTGTCTGTCTGTCTGTCTGTCTGTCTGTCTGTCTGTCTGTCTGTCTGTCTGTCTGTCTGAGAAGAAGAAGTTGGTGAACCCGGCGAGGCAGTCATCTGAGAACACAAGGCTGTTGAGTCTGCTGATAACAATGCGGTGATTGACAGAGTCAAAAGCCTTGGCCAGGTCGATGAAGACGGCTGTACTGTCTTTTATCGATAGCGGTTATGATATCGTTTAGGACCTTGAGCAATGTTGAGGTGCACCCATGACCAGCTCGGAAACCAGATTGCACAGTGGAGTAGGTATCGTGGGATTCGAAATGGTCGGTGATCAGTTTATTAACGTGGCTTTCGAATCATTTAGAAAGGCAAGTCAGGATGGATATAGGTTTATAACAGTTTGGGTCTAGAGTGTCTCTCCCTTTGAAGAGGGGGATGACCGCGGCTGCTTTCCAATCTTTGGGGATCTCAGACGATACGAAAGAGAGCTTGAA
This sequence comes from Oncorhynchus tshawytscha, assembly GCF_018296145.1. Taxonomy (NCBI): domain Eukaryota; kingdom Metazoa; phylum Chordata; class Actinopteri; order Salmoniformes; family Salmonidae; genus Oncorhynchus; species Oncorhynchus tshawytscha. The sequence continues at coordinate 76,396,120 of NC_056435.1, forward strand.
CAGGCTAGTAATAGGGGTTGCAACAATCTCACTCCCTAGTCTGTCCACAGGGTAAGGGGTTGGGGTAGGGGTTGGGGTAGGGGTAGGGGTTGGGGTAGGGGTAAGGGTAAGGGTAGGGGTAGGGGTTGGGGTAGGGGTGGGGGTAGGGGTTGGGGTTGGGGTAGGGGTAGGGGTAGGGGTAGGGGTTGCCAGGTGGAAAGCATGGCCAGCAGTGGAAAAACGCTTATTTAAATTATAGATTATCGTAGATGTTTTGGTGGTGAGTGTTTCCTATCCTCAGTGCAGTGGGCAGCTGGGAGGAGGTGCCCGTATTCTCCATGGACTTTACAGTGTCACAAAACTTTTCGGAATTAGTGCTACAGGAAACAAATTTCTGTTTGAAAAAGCTAGCCTTAGCTTTCCTAACTGACTGAGTATATTGGTTCCTGACTTCCCTGAAAAGTTGCATATCGTGGGGGCTATTCGATGCTATTGCAGAACGCCATAGGTTGTTTTTGCTGGTCAAGTGCAGTCAAGTCGGGGTTGAACCAAGGGCTATATCTGTTCTTAGATGTACATTTTTTGAAAGGGGCATATTTAAGATGGAGAGGAAAGCACTTTTGAAGAGCAACCAACCATCCTCTACTGACGCTGAAGTGTTTTAGGGAGCGTTTGACAGTGCTGAGGGGTGGTTGTTTGACCATGGACCCAGTACGCACGCAGGCAATGAGGCAGTGATCGCTGAGATCCTGGTTGAAGACAGCATAGGTTTATTTAGAGGGCAAGTTGGTCAGGATGATATCTAAGAGGGTGCCTATGGTTACGGATTTAGGGTTGTACCTGGTAGGTTCCTTGATAATTTGTGTGAGATTGAGGGCATCTACAGTAGCTTAGATTGTAGGACGGCCGAGGTGTTAAGCATGTCCCAGTTTAGGTCACCTAACAGTACGAACTCTGAAGATAGATGGGGAGGCGATCAATTCACATATTGTGTCCAGGGCACAGCTGGGGGCTGAGGGGGGTCTATAACAAGCGGCAACGGTGAGAGACTTGTTTCTGGAAAGGTGGATTTTTAAAAGTAGAAGCTTGAATTGTTTGGGCACAGACCTGGATAGTATGTCAGAACTCTGCAGGCTATCTCTGCAGTAGATTGCAACCACCAGCTTTGGCAGTTCTATCTTGTCGGAAAATGTTATAGCTAGGGATGGAAATTTCAGGATTTTTGGTGGCCTTCCTAAGCCAGGATTCAGACACGGCTAGGACATCCGGGTTGGCAGAGTGTGCAAAAGCAGTGAATAAAACAAACTTATGGAGGAGGCTACTAATGTTAACATGCATGAAACCAATGCTTTTACGGTTACAGACGTCAACAAATGAGAGCGCCTGGGGAATGGGAGTGATGCTCAGGGCAGCAGCGCCTGGGTTACCCTCTACATCACCAGAGGAACATAAGGTCAGATGCCGAGCAGTTGCCATACCAGGCGGTGATGCAACCGGTCAGGATGCTCTCGATGGTGCAGCTGTAGATCTTTTTGACGATCTGGGGACCCATACCAAATCTTTTCAGTCTCCCGATGGGGAAAAGGTTTTGTCGTGCCCTCTTCACGACTGTCTTGGTGAGTTTGGACCATGATAGTTCGTTGGTGATGTGGACACCAAGGAACTTGAAGCTTCCCACTTGCAAGTATTTTAAAAATGAAACATATTCTCAACATTCAGTAAAACATATAGACAACAGAATATTCTGAGATTGCTTGCCTTGATTTTGTCAGGTTACGAGATCTCTGATAACAGATACAGCTCATCTACGATAAGTATTTATGGAACAATTAACTCAGTTTAATTAGTCTAATAATAGACACAACAATATCCACAGACTTACCAGTCACTAGAGCTGATTAATTTCAATCACATTGTGTTGTCTGTTATCCTCTACCTGTAATATTCTCTTTGCTCTAACCATAACCACATATCTTCTAGCAGTAATATTGTCTTTGTTCTAACCATAAACCACATATCCGCTAGCAGGAATATTGTCTTTGTTCTAACCATAAACCACATATCTTCTAGCAGTAATAGTGTCTTTGTTCTAACCATAAACCACATATCCTCTAGCAGTAATATTGTTTTCACTATACAATGCCTTTGAAAATTATTCAGACCCCTTGACTTTTTCCACATTTTGTTACTTTACAGCCTTATTCTGAAATGGATTACATTTAAAAAATAGATAATAATAAAATCAATCCTCAGCAATCAGCCCATAATACCCTATAATGACAAAATGAATTATACCCTTTTCTATGAAACTCCAAATTGAGGTCAGGTGAATCCTGTTTCCATTCCATCATCCTTGAGATGTTTTTACAACTTGATTGGTCCACCTGTGTTATTTCAATTGATTGGACATGATTTGGAAAGGCACACCTGTCTATATAAGATCCCACAGTTGACAGTGCATGGCAGACCAAAACATGAGGTCGAAGGAATTCTCTATAGAGCGCCGAGACAGGACTGTGTCGAGGCACAGATCTGGGGAAGGATACCAAATCATTTCTGCAACATTGAAGGTCCACAAGAACACAGTGGCCTCCATCATTCTTAAATGGAAGTTTGGAACCACCAAGACTCTTGAAAGTCTGGCCGCCTGGCCAAACTGAGCAATTGGGTGAGAAGGGCCTTGCTCAGGGAGGTGACCAAGAACCCGTTGGTCACTCTGACAGAGCTCTAGAGTTCCTCTGTGGAGATGGGAGAACCTTCCAGAAGGACAACCATCTCAATCAGGCCTTTATGTTAGAGTGGCCAGATGGAAGCCACTCCTAAGTGAAAGGCACATGACAGCTCGCTTGGAGTTTGCCAAAAGGCACCTAAAGACACCCAGACCATGAGAAACAAGATTCTCTGATCTGATGAAACCAAGATTGAACTCTCTGACCTGAATGCCAAGAGTCACGTCTGGAGACCTGCTCCAGAGCGCTCGGGACATCAGACTGGGGCAACTGCTCACCTTCCAACAGGACAATGACCCTAAGCACACAGCCTAGACAACGCAGGAGTGGCTTCGGGACAAGTCTCTGAATGTCCTTGAGTGGCCCAGCCAGAGCCCGGATTTAAACCTGATCGAACATCTCTGGAGAGACCTGAAAATAGCTGTGCAGCAATGCTCCCCATCCAACCTGACAGAGCTTGATCTGCAGAGAAGAATGGGAGAATCTACCCAAATACAAGTGTGTCAAACTTAGTGTCATACGCAAGAAGACTCAAGGCTGTAATCTCTGCCAAAGGTGCTTCAACAAAGTATTAAGTAAAGTGTCTGAATACTTATGTAAATGTAATATTTTAGTTTCACATTTTTAATAAATTACCAAAGATTTCTAATCTGTTTTTGCTTTGTCATTATTGGGTATTTTGTGTAGATTGATGAGGGGGAAAGAAACAATTTAATCCATTTTAGAATAAGGCTGTAACGTAACAAAATGTGGGATAAGTCAAGGGGTCTGAATACCTTTCAAAGACACTTAACTATAAAGCACATATCCTCTTGTTGTTATATTGTCTTAGCTGTAACTATAAAGCACATATCCTCTTGTTGTTATATTGTCTTAGCTGTAACTATAAAGCACATATCCTCTTGTTGTTATATTGTCTTAGCTGTAACTATAAAGCACATATCCTCTTGTTGTTATATTGTCTTAGCTGTAACTATAAAGCACATATCCTCTTGTTGTTATATTGTCTTAGCTGTAACTATATCCTCTTGTTGTTATATTGTCTTAGCAACTATAAAGCATATCCTCTTGTTGTTATATTGTCTTAGCTGTAACTATAAAGCACATATCCTCTTGTTGTTATATTATCTTAGCTGTAACTATAAAGCACATATCCTCTTCTTGTTATATTGTCTTAGCTGCTGTAACTATACCTCTTGTTATATTGTCTTAGCTAACTTAAAGTATTATCTTGTTGTTATATTGTCTTAGCTGTAACTATAAAGCACATATCCTCTTCTTGTTATATTGTCTTAGCTGTAACTATAAAGCACATATCCTCTTCTTGTTATATTGTCTTAGCTGTAACCATAAACCAAATGTCCTCTACCTGTAATATTTGGCTCGTTGGGATTATGAATTTGGTTTCTAGACATGTTGGCGTATAGTCTTTTTTTTGCATTATGATGGGTTAATGCTAATTGTGATGAGCTTTGGTTGGTATTCACTGCCTAGTCTTATAAGTGTTTGGTATAGTGCCTTAGAGACGTATCAGTGATTTTGGTTGTGTGTGCATGCGTGCGAGTGTGCAAGTAGAAAAAACATGTTACTCTTGTAGAGAAACGCCAATCCTCTTGTTCATGTTGAGGAAACAGTCTATCACTCTGTCATACAGTACACACTTTTAATTTTTGTTGTCCTAGGCTACCTGACTAAAATGCTTGCTTGCTAGCCTAACTTACTTTCATGGGCAACATTAGCTAGTTAACTTCAGCCAAGTACATCTAGCTACATACTGAACTGCATAACTCTCAGGCCAGGGGCACAATGTATGAAGTATGAATTTATGGTTGGATCAGAATCGCTGTTATAATCACTTGCCAGTACAAAGAATTAGGCAAAACCACAAATCCAAATCCCTATCTCCATCCATGGCTAATTTAGGAAAGGCTCGATTTTAGACAACACAATGAGATGTAACAATTAAAGTTTTTTTTCTGTCAATTACATCTTGCTTTTGATGTGATTGGTGGGAAGCCAATCCAAACTGCCTTCCCTTGACACTTATTTTTTGGTGCACCAGGACCATTCACAGTTGAGCTTGATCAGTTTAGCTCATCGCTGATTGGCTATTGTTTTATACTTTTTTTTTTATCAAGGGAGGCCAAATGCTCGCTGGCTTCCCACGCATTCAATATTACAGGCGGCAGGGTAGCCTTGTGGTTAGAGCGTTGGACTAGTAACCGGAAGGTTGCAAGTTCAAACCCCTGAGCTGACAAGGTACAAATCTGTCGTTCTGCCCCTGAACAGGCAGTTAACCCACTGTTCCTAGGCCGTCATTGAAAATAAGAATTTGTTCTTAACTGACTTGCCTAGTTAAATAAAGGTAAAAGAAAAATACTCTTTTTGACCAGACAGCATCAGATAGATGGGCTACACATACTGAGGGGCACTGTTTAGCTCGCTCGAATGCTTTCTCTGGTAAGATACATTCAACGTCTTGCAAACTGAAGGAAAAATAATTTATTAATCAATTTTTGGGGGGAAGCCTGGCTTCCCTATCATCCATGGATACCACTGCATAAAGGAAGGGACCAGGAAATCTGGTCACAATGCAGACACAGAGGGACAGACACATTTTAGTACCATGTGTAGACACATTTCTGGAAATGTGGGGACAATCAGAATGTAGACAAGGTCAGGACAGAGGACCCATGTTAGCACCAGGTATACATGGGGCTTCTCTCTCTTCACTGGTAGGATTAGTTATTTAATTACCCTCATCAGTGTTCCACTGTGACATGCTCACCATCGTCATCATGGCAGCTGTGTTTATCTGAAAGGACATTGCCACGACCCTCTGCCCTCACGATGAACTGATCTTTCAGCCAATCAGATGGCAGTACGGCCTGCTTCTACAGTTGACTGTTGCTGGAAAACACACACACACACACAGCCTTGTTTTTATGACGTTGTGGAACAAATGTGTGGAACATGAATTGTGAGGAGCAGCCTTTCCGCAGGTCGTTCCTGAAAAGAATCTGATCAAAAGCACTTTAAGCACAAATATCACTTGAAATTAACACAATAAAGAAGCTTTGTCCCCATCCTGACTGGGTCATAACTCTTGGACCTTTTTTCAGGCTTTTATTATTTGTGGGGCTCTCCTTTATATATATATATCTCTACACCTATATATATACACACACACACACACACACACACACACACACACACACACACACACATACACGTACACATACACACACACACAGAGAGAGAGAGAAGGGACATTTCCTGCGTACCTCTGCTTGTTTCGAATTTTATCAGTGAAAAAAAAATACAGTACTGTTGGAATATAAAGCCTCAATTTGACACAGCTGTCCACTATGGTGTGAACTTAAAGGGATACTTTGGGATTTTGGCACTGAGGCCCTTTATCTACTTCCCTAGTCAGATGAACTTGTGGATACCATTGTTAAATCTCTGAGTCAAGTAGGAAGGAAGTTGCTAACTAGACAGTGTATCGAGTAGGAAGGAAGGTGCTAACTAGACAGTGTATCGAGTAGGAAGGAAGGTGCTAACTAGACAGTGTATCGAGTAGGAAGGAAGGTGCTAACTAGACAGTGTATCGAGTAGGAAGGAAGGTGCTAACAAGACAGTGTATCGAGTAGGAAGGAAGGTGCTAAAAAGACAGTGTATCGAGTAGGAAGGAAGGCGCTAACTAGACAGTGTATCCAGTAGGAAGGAACTAGAGAGTGTATCCAATAGTAAGGAAGTTGCTAACTAGACAGTGTATCGAGTAGGAAGGAACTAGACAGTGTATCGAGTAGGAAGGAAGGTGCTAACTAGACAGTGTATCAAGTAGGAAGGAAGGTGCTAACTAGACAGTGTATCCAGTAGGAAGGAACTAGACAGTGTATCCAATAGGAAGGAAGGTGCTAACTAGACAGTGTATCGAGTAGGAAGGAAGGTGCTAACTAGACAGTGTATCGAGTAGGAAGGAAGGTGCTAACTAGACAGTGTATCGAGTAGGAAGGAAGGTGCTAACTAGACAGTGTATCCAATAGGAAGGAAGGTGATAACTAGACAGTGTATCCAGTAGGAAGGAACTAGACAGTGTATCGATAGGAAGGAAGGTGCTAACTAGACAGTGTATCCAATAGGAAGAAAGGTGATAACTAGACAGTGTATCCAATAGGAAGGAACTAGACAGTGTATCCAGTAGGAAGGAACTAGACAGTGTGTCCAATAGGAAGGAAGGTGCTAACTAGACAGTGTATCGAGTAGGAAGGAAGGTGCTAACTAGACAGTGTATCGAGTAGGAAGGAAGGTGCTAACTAGACAGTGTATCCAGTAGGAAGGAAGGTGATAACTAGACAGTGTATCCAATAGGAAGGAAGGTGCTAACTAGACAGTGTATCGAGTAGGAAGGAAGGTGCTAACTAGACAGTGTATCAAGTAGGAAGGAAGGTGCTAACTAGACAGTGTATCCAGTAGGAAGGAACTAGACAGTGTATCCAATAGGAAGGAAGGTGCTAACTAGACAGTGTATCGAGTAGGAAGGAAGGTGCTAACTAGACAGTGTATCCAATAGGAAGGAAGGTGCTAACTAGACAGTGTATCCAATAGGAAGGAACTAGACAGTGTATCCAGTAGGAAGGAACTAGACAGTGTGTCCAATAGGAAGGAAGGTGCTAACTAGACAGTGTATCCAGTAGGAAGAAAGGTGCTAACTAGACAGTGTATCCAGTAGGAAGGAACTAGACAGTGTATCCAGTAGGAAGGAATTTGCTAACTAGACAGTGTATCCAGTAGGAAGGAAGTTGCTAACTAGAGAGTTTATCCAGTAGGAAGGAATTTGCTAACTAGAAAGTGTATCCAATAGGAAGGAAGTTGTAACTAGAGAGTTTATCCAGTAGGAAGGCATTTGCTAACTAGACAGTGTATCCAATAGGAAGGAAGTTGCTACCTAGACAGTTTATCCAGTAGGAAGGAATTTGCTAACTAGACAGTGCATCGATTAGGAAGGAACTAGACAGTGTATCCTGTAGGAAGGAAGTTGCGAACTAGACAGTCTTTCCAGTAGGAAGGACGTTGCTATCTAGACAGTGTGTTCAATAGGAAGGAAGTTGCTAACTAGACAGTGTTTCCATTAGACTACTGGGCCTGCATCAGCAGTTGTTTTTTAGCAATATATATGTCTCTTTGGTTTTCGTACAGATGTTCACTGTGAGACTGTTGAAAAACATTTCAGTTGCACAGGCTCCCCCTATGGATAGATCCCATTGAAAAAAATGACCAGTTATTCTGGTAGTTGACATATCCAAAAGTATATTCCAAGGTCTCCATACACGCCTTCCATCTCACCTCACAGGGTTCCCAGCCCATGTCCCCACACCTAAAAAGTAATGTACTGCTCTGTTATGAACATGTCAATACCTCTTATCACCCCACACTCCTGCTGAATAGTCCAGAACAGGACAAACGCATGTCTGATACAGTTTGGAATACGTAGCATAACCAATATCTTTGAGTGGTTTTGTTTTTCCAATAACTCCCCCAAGAGCTCTACTATATAGAAAGGTAATATGTTCATAAAAATACACACGTATTTATAAATGCTAGTAAACTCAGGAGTGTCTTCACCAAAACAAAACTGAAAAACACTTCTACTAGCTGGTTTTCTAAAAATGCATTATCTGTGTTTGTCTAGTTAGTCATGAATCTCCATCTTTTACCTCAAGACATTATCTGTGTTTTTGTCTGGTTAATCATTAGTCATTAATCATTTATCACAAATCATGCTTCTACACCTTCATTGCTTGCCTTTTTGGGGTTTTAGGCTGGGTTTCTGTACAGCACTTTGATATACCTGTATTAGCTGATGTAAGAAGGGCTTAATAAATACATTTGATTTGATGTGTGTTTTTGTCTGGTTGATCATGAGTCTCCATCTTTTACACCAAGTCATCATCTGTGTTTTGTCTGGTTGAACATGAGTCTCCATCGTTTACACCAAGTCATTATCTGTGTTTTGTCTGGTTGAACAGGAGTCTCCATCTTTTACACCAAGTCATTATCTGTGTTTTGTCTGGTTGAACATGAGTCTCCATCGTTTACACCAAGTCATTATCTGTGTTTTGTCTGGTTGAACAGGAGTCTCCATCTTTTACACCAAGTCATTATCTGTGTTTTAGTCTGGTTGATCGTGAGTCTCCATGTTTTACACCAACTGATTGCACATAATAACATGTTCTACAGGTCTTCTTCAGTTTCTGACATCAACATAATATCATCATCATATAAAAGGATACTTAGCATTTCATCATCATATCTTACCCCAATATTTGACTGTGGCTGCAATCCCGTTAACGGGATCGATATGAAAACAGCCAGTGAAAGTGCAGGGCGCCAAATTCAAAACGACAAATCTCATAATTAAAATTACTCAAACATACATGTATCTTATACCGTTTTAAAGGTAATCTTGTTGTTAATCCCACCACAGTGTCCGTTTTTAAATAGGCTTTACAACGAAAGCACCACAAACGATTATGTTAGGTCACCACCAACTCACAGAAAAACACAGCCATTTTTCCAGCCAAAGAGAGGAGTCACAAAAAGCACAAATAGAGATCAAATTAATCTCTAACCTTTGATGATCTTCATCAGATGACACTCATAGGACTTCATGTTACACAATACATGTATGTTTTGTTTGATAAAGTTCATATTTATATAAAAAAATCTGAGTTTACATTAGCGTGTTATGTTCACTAGTTCCAAAAACATCCAGTGATTTTGCATAGCCACATCAATTCAACAGAAATCAAATCAAATCAAATCAAATTTTATTTGTCACATACACATGGTTAGCAGATGTTAATGCAAGTGTAGCGAAATGCTTGTGCTTCTAGTTCCAACAGTGCAGTAATAACCAACAAGTAATCTAACTAACAATTCCAAAACTACTGTCTTATACACAGTGTAAGGGGATAAAGAATATGTACCTAAGGATATATGAATGAGTGATGGTACAGAGCAGCATAGGCAAGATACAGTAGATGATTATCGAGTACAGTATATACATATGAGATGAGTATGTAAACAAAGTGGCATAGTTAAAGTGGCTAGTGATACATGTATTACATAAGGATGCAGTCGATGATATAGAGTACAGTATATACGTATGCATATGAGATGAATAATGTAGGGTAAGTAACATTATATAAGGTAGCATTGTTTAAAGTGGCTAGTGATATATTTACATCATTTCCCATCAATTCCCATTATTAAAGTGGCTGGAGTTGAGTCAGTGTCAGTGTCAGTGTGTTGGCAGCAGCCACTCAATGGGAAATACTCATCATAAATGTAGATGTAAATACAAGTCATGCACATGGAATTATAGATATACCTCTCCTTAATAAAACCGCTGTGTCAGATTTTTAAAAAGCAAACCATGCAATAATCTGAGACGGAATAATCTGAGAAAATAAATAAAATTATCCGCCATGTTGGAGTCAAAAGAAAACAGAAATAACATTATAAATATTCCCTTACCTTTGATGATCTTCATCAGAATGCACTCCCAGGAATCCTAGTTCCACAATAAATGCTTGATTTGTTTCGATAATGTCCATTATTTATGTCCAAGTAGCTACTTTTGTTAGGGTTTAGGTATACGAATTCAAACGCTCGTGCAGGTCCATCCGAACGTCAGACAAAAACTCAAAAAGTTATATTACAGGTCGAAGAAACTTGTCAAACTAAGTATAGAATCAATCTCTAGGGTGTTATCATAAATCTTCAAAAAAGTTCCAACCGGAGAATTCCATTGTCTTTAGAGAAGCCATGGAACGCAGGTCACCCAGTTGTCCTCTGAATCATTCAGATGTTCATTGGCAAACTTCAGACGGGCATGTATATGTGCTTTCTTGAGCAGGGGGACCTTGCGGGCACTGCAGGATTTCAGTCCTTCACGGCGTAATGTGTTACCAATTGTTTTCTTGGTGACTCTGGTCCCAGCTGCCTTGAGATCATTGACAAGATCCTCCCGTGTACTTCTGGGCTGATTCCTCACCATTCTCATGATCATTGCAACTCCACGAGGTGAGATCTTGCATCGAGCCCCAAGCTGAGGGAGATTGACAGTTCTTTTGTGTTTCTTCCATTTGTGAATTATCGCACCAACTGTTGTCACCTTCTCACCAAGCTGCTTGACGATGGTCTTGTAGCCCATTCCAGCCTTGTGAAGGTCTACAATCTTGTCCCTGACATCCTTGGAGAGCTCTTTGGTCTTGGCCATGGTGGAGAGTTTGGTGGAGAGTTTGGAATCTGATTGATTGATTGCATATTGCTTCTGTGGACAGGTGTCTTTTATACAGGTAACAAACTGAGATTAGGAGCACTCCCTTTAAGAGTGTGCTCCTAATCTCAGCTCATAACCTGTACAAAAGACACCTGGGATCCAGAAATATTTCTGATTGAGAGGGGGTCAAATACTTATTTCCCTCATTAAAATGCAAATCACTTTATAACATTTTTGACATGCGTTTTTCTGGATTTTTTTGTTGTTATTCTGTCTCTCACTGTTCAAATTAACCTACCATTAAAAGTGTAGTCTGATAATTTCTTTGTCAGTGGGCAAACGTACAATATCAGCAGGGGATCAAATAATATTTTCCCTCACTGTATACTCACAGACATCATTCAAACTGTTTTAGAAACTTCAGAGTGTTTTCTATCCAATACTAATAATAATATCAAATCAAATCAAATGTATTTATATAGCCCTTCGTACATTAGCTGATATCTCAAAGTGCTGTACAGAAACCCAGCCTAAAACCAGCAAACAGCAAGCAATGCAGGTGTAGAAGCACGGTGGCTAGGAAAAACTCCCTAGAAAGGCCAAAACCTAGGAAGAAACTTAGAGAGGAAACAGGCTATGTTGGGTGGCCAATCCTCTTCTGGCTGTGCCGGGTGGAGATTATAACAGAACATGGCCAAGATGTTCAAATGTTCATAAATGACCAGCATGGTCGTATAATAATAAGGCAGAACAGTTGAAACTGGAGCAGCAGCACGGCCAGGTGGACTGGGAACAGCAAGGAGTCATCATGTCAGGTAGTCCTGAGGCATGGTCCTAGGGCTCAGGTCCTCCGAGAGAGAGAAAGAAAGAGAGAAAGAGAGAATTAGAGAAAGCACACTTAAATTCACACAGGACACCGAATAGGACAGGAGAAGTACTCCAGATATAGCAAACTGACCCTAGCCCCCCGACACATAAACTACTGCAGCATAAATACTGGAGGCTGAGACAGGAGGGGTCAGGAGACACTGTGGTCCCATCCGAGGACACCCCCGGACAGGGCCAAACAGGAAGGATATAACACCACCCACTTTGCCAAAGCACAGCCCCCACACCACTAGAGGGATATCTTCAACCACCAACTTACCATCCTGAGACAAGGCTGAGTATAGCCCACAAAGATCTCCGCCACGGCACAAGCCAAGCGGGGGCGTCAACCCAGACAGGAAGATCACATCAGTGACGGGCAATTTGTGACGGGCATCAGTGAAGGGCAATTTTGGGGCTTCACCATGTTTCATTGAAATGTACAGCTGTGTGTCATCCGCATAGCAGTGAAAGTTAACGTTATGTTTTCGAATGACATCCCCAAGAGGTAAAATATATAGTGAAAACAATAGTGGTCCTAAAACGGAACCTTGAGGAAAACCGAAATTTACAGTTGATTTGTCAGAGGACAAACCATTCACAGAGACAAACTGATATCTTTCTGACAGATAAGATCTAAACCAGGCCAGAACTTGTCCGTGTAGACCAATTTGGGTTTCCAATCTCTCCAAAAGAATGTGATGATCGATAGGATCAAAAGCAGCACTAAGGTCTAGGAGCACGAGGACAGATGCAGAGCCTCGGGCCGATGCCATTAAAATGTCATTCACCACCTTCGCAAGTGCAGTCTCAGTGCTATGATGGGGTCTAAAACCAGACTGAAGCATTTCGTATACATTGTTTGTTTTCAGGAAGGCAGTGAGTTGCTGCGCAACAGCCTTTTCTAAAATTTGGAAGAGGAATGGAAGATTCGATATAGGCCGATAGTTTTTTATATTTTCTGGGTCAAGTTTTGGCTTTTTCAAGAGAGGCTTTATTACTGCCACTTTTAGTGAGTTTGGTACACATCCGGTGGATATAGAGCCCTTTATTATGTTCAACATAGGAGGGCCAAGCACAGGAAGCAGCTCTTTCAGTAGTTTAGTTGGAATAGGGTCCAGTATGCAGCTTGAAGGTTTAGAGGCCATGATTATTTTCATCATATATATAATATGCATATATTAGCAACTGGGACTGAGGAGCAGGCCGTTTACTCTGGGCACCTTTCATCCAAGCTACTCAATACTGCCCCTGCAGCCATAAGAAGTGAATTTCTTTTGCCAAATCATTTATAAACAAAGCAAACAAAGTTGGTGAAAAGGCACCTTGTTTTACACCCGAGGGTGTGGGAAACCAATCTGTATGATATTAATTAACACGCACACAAGCAATTGGTGCTTTTGTAAAGAGACTGGATTGCTTGATAGAATTTCCCATCAACCCCTCCCTGTCTTTAACAAACTATAAGCTGAAAGCTAAAATATCCCTATTTACAAAATCAAAAGCTTTCTGGAAATCAATGAAACATGCAAAACTAGGTTTCTCTTCATGTAATCTATTGCTAATTGTACAGAATGAGAAAATATGATCTATACCATTTTGTTCTTCCACCTGAATGTTTTGGTCCTCCAAAAATGTAATTAGCCTTTTGTTGAGGATGGATGAATATAATTTATTAACCTAATTAATAAACTTATGCCTCTATAGTTCAGTGGCACTCTCGGGTCATTTTTGGAATATTTGGGAATTCACTATAGACTTATACCAAGTGGATGTGTTACGGTTTTCTAGGTGTGAAGGATAGTCGGACCAAAATGCAGCGTGTAGATTGCGATCCATGTTTAATGAACAACGTGAAACACGAATAAACACAAAACACTACAAAACAAAGAACGTAACAAAAACCGAAACAGCCTATACTTGTGTAAATAAATAAAGAGATAGGAACAACGACACTAAGGACAATCACCCACAACAAACTCAAAGAATATGGCTGCCTAAATATGGTTCCCAATCAGAGACAACGATAAACACCTGCCTCTGATTGAGAACCACTCCAGACAGCCATAGACTTTGCTAGATAACCCCACTAGCTACAATCCCAATACATACACACCAAAACCCCAAGACAAAACACACCACAATACAAAAACCCCATGCCACACCCTGGCCTGACCCAATACATGAAGAAAAACACAAAATACTTAGACCAGGGCGTGACAGGATGGTAGTATACTGTACTCAAAACACATTTGGAGCAAATCATATAGGACGTCAATTAATTCAGGGGATTTTAAAACCTCATTAGAAAGTGAATCATTGCCAAACACTTTCCCATTTTTTGCAGCTTCAATCACCTTCTTAACTTCTGCCACAGACAGCTCCTCATTAAAGTATGGGTTAATCACAGTGCCTTGCAAAAGTTTTCATCCCCCTTGGCGTTTTTCTGTTGCATTACAACCTGTAATTTAAATCGTTTTTTATTTGGATTTCATGTAATGGACATACACAAAATAGTCCAAATTGGTGAAGTGAAATAAAGAAACTTGTTTCAAAAAATTCTAAACAATAAAAACTGAAATGTGCATCATGGTGCCCCGAAATAAGATCTGGTGCAACCAATTACCTTCATAAGTCACAAAATTAGTTAAATAAAGTCCACCTGTGTGCATTTTAAGCATCACATGATCTGTCACATGATCTCAGTATATTTTTTTACTGTTCTGAAAGGCCACAGAGTTTGCAACACCACTAAGCAATGGGCACCGTGAATACCAAGGAGCCCTCCAAACAGGTCAGGGACAAAGTTGTGGAGAATTACAGATCAGGGTTGTGCTATAAAAAAATATCTGAAACTTTGAACATCCCACAGATCAAATCAAATCTATTTGTCACATACACCTTGTTAGCAGATGTTAATGTGAGTGTAGCAAAATGAGTATGAGATGAGTAATGTAGGGTATGTGAACATTATATTAAGTGGCATTGTTTAAAGTGGCTCGTGATCATTTTTTTTTTACATCAATTTCCATTATTAAAGTGGCTGGAGTTGAGTCAGTATGTTGGCAGCAGCCACTCAATGTTAGTGGTGGCTGTATAACAGTCTGATGGCCTTGAGATATAAGCTGTTTTTCAGTCTCTCGGTCCCTGCTTTGATGCACCTGTACTGACCTCACCTTCTGGATGATAGCGGCGTGAACAGGCAGTGGCTCGGGTGGTTGTTATCCTTGATGATTTTTATGGCCTTCCTGTGACATCGGGTGGTGTAGGTGTCCTGGAGGGCAGGTAGTTTGCCCCCAGTGATGCGTTGTGCAGACCTCACTACCCTCTGGAGCTACCGACCGGAGCACCATGAAATCCGTTATTAAAAAATTTAAAGAATATGGCACCACAACAAACCTGCCAAGAGAGGGCCGCCCACCAAAACTCACGGACCAGGCAAGGAAGGCATTAATCACAGAGGCAACAAAGAGACCAAAGATGACCTGAAGGAGCTGCAAAGATCCACAGAGCTGGGCTTTACAGAACAGTGGCCAGAAAAAGGTACTCTGGTCAGAAAAAATGTAGCTTTTTGGACATCAAGGAAAACGTTATGTCTGGCGCAAACCCAACACCTCTCATCACCCCGAGAATACCATCCCCACAGTGAAGCATGGTGGTGACATCATCATGCTGTGGGGATGTTTTTCATCGACAGGGACTGGGAAACTGGTCAGAATTGAAGGAATGATGGATGTCGCTAAATACAGGGAAATTCTTGGGGGAAACCTGTTTCAGTCTTCCAGAGATTTGAGACTGGGACGGAGGTTCACCTTCCACCAGAACAATGGCCCTAAGCATACTGCTAAAGCAATACTCAAGTGGTTTAAGGGGAAACGTTTAAATGTCTTGGAATGACCTAGTCAAAGCTCAGACCTCAATCCAATTGAGAATCTGTGGTATGACTTCAGAATCAAATCAAATCAAATCAAATTTAATTTGTCACATACACATGGTTAGCAGATGTTAATGCGAGTGTAGCGAAATACTTGTGCTTCTAGTTCCGACAATGCAGTAATAACCAACAAGTAATCTAACTAACAATTCCAAAACTACTGTCTTATACACAGTGTAAGGGGATAAAGAATATGTACATAAGGATATATGAATGAGTGATGGTACAGAGCAGCATAGGCAAGATACAGTAGATGGTATTGAGTACAGTATATACATATGAGATGAGCATGTAAACAAAGTGGCATAGTTAAAGTGGCTAGTGATACATGTATTACATAAGGATTACATAAGGATACAGTCGATGATATAGAGTACAGTATATACGTATGCATATGAGATTAATAATGTAGGGTAAGTAACTTAACTTAAAATTGCTGTAGAGCGGAACCTATCCAACTGGAAGGAGCCGGAGAAATTTTGCCTTGAAGAATGGGCAAAAATCCCAGTGGTTAGATGTGCTAAGCTTATAGAGACATACCCCAAGAGACTTGCAGCTGTAATTACTGCAAAAGGTGTCTCTATTGACTTTGGGGGGTGAATAGTTATGCATGTTCACGTTTTCAGATGTTTTGTCTTGTCTTATATCTTGTTTGTTTCACAATAAAAAATATGTTGCATCTTCAAAGTGGTAGGCATGTTGCGTAAATCAAATGATACAAACCCCTAAAAAATATATTTTAATTCTAGGTTGTGAGGCAACAAAATAGGAAAAATGCCAAGGGGGTGAAAACTTTCTCAAGCCACTGTATATGTATTGATAAGGTTTGTATGTAAGACGGTTCTAATATTGTATATTCAGTTTTAGCTCTCAGGGAACATGTCTACCTCAAAATATGCCACATTTTCGTTACCTGAGAAGAAACTAGCAAACCCCTTCCCCCACTCCTTAAGTACCTATGAAATATCAGAGTTCAGCCCCCCACCCACCCCTGTCTTCCCTGACTTCCATAGGAATTTTATTATGACTTTTGGTCCTAACTTGGAGGATGTCTTGTCTGTATCTCCTCTCTGATATCTCCATTTAAATAGGCGCAGTCTTTTATCAAACACATGCTGTTTTTTCTTAAATTCCTTCCTACACTCTTCTCTTGTATTCCCATCTTTATACTGTCTAAATAAGTACTCAGCCTTGTTACTGACCATATATCCCTTAACTCATCATTCCAATAAGGCGTGTTCTGCTTGTAAACTTTTGTCATGACGTTGGCCTGGGGGTAGATTTATGACAGTCATAAATACCTCTTCCCCCTTTTTCCTCTCTACCCTACTGATGTTACATTTGCAAACCCCTTTGGTTAACATAGAAATTCTGGGAACATCAGAAAGTGGGGGAAAATGAACTATATTCTGGTAACCCGACCAATTGAACATATGCGGTGGTACTTAATGAATATGATGTCAGTTCGGTTGTCATCTGAGATATTCTCATCGATGATAAGATGACATAAACTCTACAGTGGAAAGTCTACACATCAGAGTTATCGGATTCACATGGAAATGTTGTTCAATTTAAATGTTTGAATATTAAATTATTTGTGATGGGATGAAATGTGATTTTAGCTTCTAAAATGTGAGATTTGGGTTTTCATAAGGTAGGGCTCTGCTCAATCAGTGGCCCGCCCCTGTGAAGGGACATGGGCTATAAAACCTTTCAAACACGCCCTCCTCTCCCTTCCTATATAAAGTCTTGATGACAATATAACCTCCTGTTCCGAGGATGTGAGGACGACGGTCCGATGTCAGAATGGTTCAGATAATAACTATAGAACGAAGCCAACATCAGCGTGAGCTTTGGTTGCGAATGATATGAACTTTGAACTCTTATTCACTACAGAAGTGATACCTCTACAGAGGAGGATTCACCTGTCATGTTCAATATACTAGCTCTACAGAGGAGATTCACCTGTCATGTTCAACATACTAGCTCTACAGAGGAGACTTCACCTGTCATGTTCAACATACTAGCTCTACAGAGGAGATTCACCTGTCATGTTCAACATACTAGCTCTACAGAGACTTCACCTGTCATGTTCAACATACTAGATTTACAGAGACTTCACCGGTCATGTTCAACATACTAGCTCTACAGAGACTTCACCTGTCATGTTCAACATACTAGCTCTACAGAGGCTTCACCTGTCATGTTCAACATACTAGCTCTACAGAGGCGGCTTCACCTGTCATGTTCAACATAGTAGCTCTACAGAGGCTTCACCTGTCATGTTCAACATACTAGCTCTACAAAGGAGGCTTCACCAGTCATGTTCAACATACTAGCTCTACAGAGGAGATTTCACCTGTCATGTTCAACATACTAGCTCTACAGAGGAGATTTCACCTGTCATGTTCAACATACTAGCTCTACAGAGGCGTCACCTGTCATGTTCAACATACTAGCTCTACAGAGGAGATTTCACCTGTCATGTTCAACATACTAGCTCTACAGAGGCTTCACCTGTTATGTTCAACATACTAGCTCTACAGAGGAGATTCACCTGTCATGTTCAACTTATTTGTCTCTCATCTCCACTCAGTGTCCTCTCTTTCACTTTCTTTCCACTTGTATCAACTTGTATTATTGCTAGTCTACCCACACAAAGACATAGGGAACACACGCACACACATTGGCCACGTTCAGTCTACCTACGCAAAGACATGGGGAGCTTCTTATGGTCAGGGTGAAAACATAAATATCAACTCTCGATCCTTCCAGTAAGGAGCTGCAAGCTGTCTAAACAAGGAGAGGGGAGAACAGCAACAAGTAACACAAGGCAGTCATTTGAAAGAAGGATGGTTGATTTAGAAACAGAGAGAGAGGTGGGATTGAAAGAGAGAAACACAGAGAAAGAGAGAGACAGAAACAGACTTGTTTTTCTTTACATTATAAATATGAACTTTGATCACAAGCTTGACTTTTGGAGCCCCCATGTGCCTTGCTAAACCATACTGACTGCGTGATAAAGTGGGTTTGAGGGAATTTACAAAACTGAGCAGACCGTTGAATTTCAGGGTCCCAGAGCATGGGCTCTTTAGACAGCATTGTTCTGTCCCATCACACACATCTATCACTGGACTCAGACATGGCTCGTCCTAATATTTATATATTTCTTAATTCCATTCTTTTACTTTGAGATTTGTGGGTATTGTTGTGAATTGTTACATACTACTGCACTGTTGGAGCTAGGAACACAAACATTTCGCTACACCCGCCAATAACATCTGCTATGTGTACGTGACCAATACAATTTGATTTGAGAATGTTGTTCACATTCTCACAATGCACCCACCCACAGTTTCTCCACGGGGATTTCTGATCCAAACCTTTAACTGGGGATTAATATTGTCCCATCATCTTTACCTGGGATCTCACTGTGTGTTTACATATCACTGTGTGTCTCCATATCCTTGTGTGTCTCCATATCACTGTGTCTCCATATCCCTGTGTGTCTCCATATCCCTGTGTGTCTCCATATCACTGTGTCTCCATATCCCTGTGTGTCTCCATATCCCTGTGTGTCTCCATATCACTGTGTCTCCATATCACTGTGTGTCTCCATATCACTGTGTCTCCATATCCTTGTGTGTCTCCATATCACTGTGTCTCCATATCCTTGTGTGTCTCCATATCACTGTGTCTCCATATCCCTGTGTGTCTCCATATCCCTGTGTGTCTCCATATCCCTGTGTCTCCATATCACTGTGTGTCTCCATATCACTGTGTCTCCATATCCTTGTGTGTCTCCATATCCCTGTTTGTCTCCATATCCCTGTTTGTCTCCATATCCCTGAGTCTCCGTATCCCTGAGTCTCTATATCACTGAGTCTCTGTATCCCTGAGTCTCTATATCCCTGAGTCTCTATATCACTGAGTCTCTGTATCCCTGAGTCTCTATATCCCTGAGTCTCTATATCCCCGAGTCTCTATATCCCCGAGTCTCTATATCACTGAGTCTCTATATCACTGAGTCTCTGTATCCCTGAGTCTCTATATCCCTGAGTCTCTATATCCCAGAGTCTCTATATCCCCGAGTCTCTATATCACTGAGTCTCTATATCACTGAGTCTCTATATCACTGAGTCTCTATATCCCCGAGTCTCTATATCCCCGAGTCTCTATATCCCCGAGTCTCTATATCCCTGAGTCTCTATATCACTGAGTCTCTATATCACTGAGTCTCTATATCACTGAGTCTCTATATCACTGAGTCTCTATATCACTGAGTCTCTATATCACTGAGTCTCTATATCCCCGAGTCTCTATATCCCTGAGTCTCTATATCCCCGAGTCTCTATATCCCTGAGTCTCTATATCCCTGAGTCTCTATATCACTGAGTCTCTATATCACTGAGTCTCTATATCACTGAGTCTCTATATCACTGAGTCTCTATATCACTGAGTTTCTATATCACTGAGTCTCTATATCCCTGAGTCTCTATATCACTGAGTCTCTATATCACTGAGTCTCTATATCACTGAGTCTCTATATCACTGT